>NW_026111827.1:150000-187500 GCF_024679095.1 Eriocheir sinensis
CTGTTTTCTGCGCACACACACACACACACACACACACACACACACCGAGGTCTTCCCTGACTCGTGTGTAGCGGAGGTCAGTCTTTGGGGCCTGTTATTTTTTTGTTTTTTGTTTTAGCAGGAAGCTAGTGCGTCTGTGTAATTTTCCTATATAGCAGGAGGTAATCTCTCTCTCTCTCTCTCTCTCTCTCTCTCTCTCTCTCTCTCTCTCTCTCTCTCTCTCTCTCTCCTACTCTCTCTCTCCGCCACCAGCAGCCTCCCTCCCCTGTCAGTCGCTTGCTTGTTGGCTGGCAGCTCTGGTTGCTCATGCCGCCAGCCAATCACAGCCCAGCCAGGCCCGCTCCTCCATAACCTGTGAGACACGTGTTGTAGGGAGATGACCAGGAGGAGGAGGAGGAGGAGGAGGAGGCCTATAGGAATACATAGGAAGAGAACAGACTTCAGAAAGACCTATCGGTCTATGACGAGGTGTCATTTACTATCATACTACTACACCTTTTCACCCTCAAATTAAAAAAAATTGAATTTCAAATTTTAAAAGTTGATTCAAATTAGAAAAGATTGAATTACAAATTTAAAAAGTTGAATTTAAAATTAAAAGAAGTTGATTTAAAATTAAAAAGAAGCTGAATTTAGAATTAAAAGATTGAATTTCAAAATTAAAAAGTTGAAATTCAGATTAAAAGTTAATTTCAAATTTAATAAAAAGTTGGATTTCAAATTTAAAAAGTTAATTTCAAATTTAATAAGTTGAAATTCAAATTTAGAAAATTAATTTCAAATTAAAAGTTGAAATTCAAATTAAAAAGTTAATTTCAAATTAAAAAGTTGAATTTCAAATTAAAGAGATGAAGCTCAAATTAATAAATGAAATTACAAGTCATATAAAGAGATATAATATTACATACATACATTCATAAATTCATACCTTACAAACTTATCATATATATATATATATATATATATATATATATATATATATATATATATATATATATATATATATATATATATAGATATATATATATATATATATATATATATATATATATATATATACACATATATATATATATATATATATATATATATATATATATATATATATATATATATATATATATATATATATGTGTGTGTGTGAAAAATGCGTGAACGGCGTGGATCGAAGTCCCGTCCCCTAAGGTCAAACCTAAGCTCACCACTGAGCCATCAGGCAGTGTGTGTGTGTGTGTGTGTGTGTGTGTGTGTGTGTGTGTGTGTGTGTGTGTGTGCGGTATACATGTATGTATGTATGTATTTATAATGTGGAGTGGTGTGTGGTATGGTGCTCGTGGAATGAGTGTGATGTGGAATAAAATTTGTGGAATAGTGCTTGTGAAATGAATGTGTGTGGAATAAGTATTTGTGGATGAGGGTTTGTGGAATGAGGTGCGTGTAGAATAAGTATTTTGGAATGAGTGCTTGTGGAAGTAGGCCACTTCAGAATAAAGTATTTGGGGATGAGGTTTGTGGAATAGTGCGTGTGGAATAAAGTATTTTTTGAATGAGTGCTTGTGGAAGAGTGCATGCAGAATAAGTATTTGCAATGGAATGAATGCTTGTGGAATGAAATTGCGTGTGGAATAAGTATTTGTGGAATGAAGGTTTGTAGAATGAGTGCATTAATGGAGTGAATATTTGTCGAATGAGTCTTTAAGGAATGAGTGTTTGTATAAGTGAGTGGAATGAGCCCTTGTCAGATAATTGCGTGCAGATGAATATTGTGAAATGAGTGCGTGTGGAATTAGATCTTTGAGGTATGATGTTTATTGGAATGAAGTGCGTATGGAAACGAGTGTTTGTGGAATGAGTGCGTGCAATGGAAGTGTGTGGAATAGGTGTTTGGAATGGGGTTTTGTGGAATGGTGCGTGTGGAATGAGTGGTAATGGAATGAGTGTTTGTGGAATGGGGGTTGTGGAATGAGTGCGTGTGGAATGAGTGTGTGGAATAGTGTTTGTGGAATGAGGGGGTTTGTGGAATGAGTGCGTGTGGAATGAGTGTGTGTGGCATGAGTGTTTTGTGGAATGAGTGTTGATGGAATAAATGCATTAGCCGGAGTGAGGGGGTCTGGAATGAGTCCTTGGAATGAGCGAATGTGGAATGAATGAAACAAGAAAACCATGTTTCTAGATTCCCATTCAATTACTATGGTGGAGGCGCCGAGTGGGTCATTCTATATAGCGACCGGCGGCCGAAACGCTGACAGGGGAGATAACCCCTCCATGTGTATTAGATCTCAGTGGGAGAAGCGCTATTACGCTATGCTTAACTTAAAATAATGAAACATCGAATGCCTTCACATACACATTAAATGAATATATATATATATATATATATATATATATATATATATATATATATATATATATATATATATATATATATATATATAATTTTAATGAATGTATGCATTTATGTATGAAGCATCACATATATCTTTCTATGTTTCCTTCATCTATCAATTGAGCCTCATTTTTTTTGGTCTTCAACTTTTTAATTTCGAAATTCAACTTTTTAATTTGAAATTCAACACTGGCCCCAATTTCAACTTTTAGTTTGATTCAATTTTTTAAATTTGAAAATTCAACTTTTAATTTGGTCAACTTCTTTAATATGAAATTCAACTTTTTAATTTGAAATTCAACTTCTTTAATTTGAAATTCAACTTTTAGAATTTCGAATTCAACTTTTGAAATTCAACTTTTTAATTTGAAAATTAACCTTTGCAGAATTTGAAGAAATTGAAAAGGTGAAGTAATCTACCGTAATGGTAGGACTGAACGGCGTATTCTGGAGTGTGGTCTCTTACAAATGCTAAATATAATCTCTTCATAAGTTCGGTGATTAATCAAGTTCTTGAGATAATCCTAACATCATGGCTTTTTACTCGCTGCAGAACATTGATCACTCATTTTAAGAGTGTTACTGATAATGACACAAGATCTTTTATTGTTTTACTTATTTGAGCTCATTTCGCCAGTCTGATATTTAAAGGATAGGATTTTTTTTCACCTATGTGCATTACTTTACGTTATCTACGTTGAAACATTTACCATTTTCGCTCCAGTCAGCAAGTCTTAGTAATCTTCCTTCATCTGTCTCCTCCTGCTTACGACGAACTCTCTTCAAGAGAAGGAGTATCAGGTCACCTCTCCTCCGGAAATTGACCTCTCTTTCAGCCACCTCTGGATTCTTTTTAGGAGCAGCGAGCAGCGGGCTTTGTATGTTATCGCGATCCTGTTTTGTGCCCCTTATGATCGCTGCCTCGATCCTTGCCTGTAAATACATCATTGCGAGATGTGACAGGGGAAGGAAGGCTTCAAGGGAAGGAAACGAAGGGAAGGGAGGAAGGTGGAGAATCTTAGGAAGGGAAGGAAGGGAAGGAAGTCTTGGAAGGAAGTCTTGGGAAGGAAGGGAAATGAAGGGAGATCTTAGGGAAGGAAGGAAGGAAGTGCTTGGAAGGAAGGGAAGGAAGTCTTTGGAAGGAAAGGAAGGGGAAGGAAGGGCTTTGGAAGGGAAGGGAAGGAGGGAATCTTGGGAAGGGAAGGGAAGGAAGTCTTAGGAAGGAAGGGAAGTCGGAAGGAAGGAAGGGAGGGAAGTCTTGGGAAGGGAAGGAAGTCTTGAAAAGGAAGGAAGGGAAGGAAGGAAGGAAGTCTTGGGAAGGAAGGAAGGGAAGGGAAGGGAAGGAAGGAAGTCTTGGGAAGGAAGGGAAGGGAAGGGAAGGAAGGGAAGGAGGGAAGGAAGGGAAGTCTTGGGAAGGGAAGGGAAGGGAAGTCTTGGGAAGGGAAGGGAAGGGAAGTCTTGGGAAGGGAAGGGAAGTCTTGGGAAGGGAAGGGAAGGGAAGGGAAGGGAAGGGAAGGGAAGTCTTGGGAAGGGAAGGAAGTCTTTGGAAGGAAGGAAAGGGAAGTCTTGGGAAGGAAGGGAAGGAAAGGAAGTCTTGGGAAGGAAGGAAGGAAGGAAGGAAGGAAGGGAAGGGAAGGAAGGAAGTCTTGGGAAGGAAGGAAGGAAGTCTGGGAAGGGAAGGAAGGGAAGGAAGGAAGTCTTGGGAAGGAAGGGAAGGAAGGAAGTCTTGGGAAGGAAGGAAGGGAAAGGGAGGAAGGAAGTCTTGGGAAGGGAAAGGAAGGGAAGGAAGTCTTGGGAAGGAAGGAAGGAAGGAAGGAAGTCTTGGGAAGGAAGGGAAGGAAGGGAAGGGAAGGGAAGGGAAAGGAAGTCTTGGGAAGGGGAGGGAAGGGAAGGAAGGAAGGAAGTCTTGGGAAGGAAGGAAGGAAGGAAGGAAGGAAGTCTTGAAGGGAAGGAAGGAAGTCTGGGAAGGGAAGGAAGGAAGTCTTGGGAAGGAAGGAAGGAAGGAAGTCTTGGGAAGGAAGGAAGGAAGGAAAGGGAGGGAAGGAAGTCTTGGAAGGAAGGAAGGGAAATCTTTGGAAGGGAAGGGAAGGAAGGAAGGAAGTCTTGGGAAGGGAAGGAAGGAAGGAAGGAAGGAAGGAAGGAAAGGAAATCTTGGGAAGGAAGGAAAGGAGGAAGGAAGGAAGGAAGGAAGGGAAGGAAGTCTTGGGAAGGAAGGAAAGGAAAGGAAGGAAGGAAGGAAGGAAGTCTTGGGAAGGAAGGAAAGGAAGGGAAGGAAGGAACTTTGAAGGAAAGGAAGGGAAGGAAGGAAGGAAGGAATGGGAGGAAGGAAATCTTTGGAAGGGAAGGGAAGGTAAGGGAAATCTTTGGAAGGGAAGGGAAGGGAAGGGAAATCTTTGGAAGGGAAGGGAAGGGAAGGAAGGAAAGGAAGGAAATCTTGAAGGAAGGAAGGAAGGGAAATCTTGGGAAGGAAGGAAAGGAAGGAAATCTTTGGAAGGAAGGAAGGGAAGGAAGGAAGGAAGGAAGTCTTGGGAAGGAAGTAAGGAAGGAAGGGAAGGGAAGGGAAACATGGAAACATGGAAATGCAGGCAACAGAAAGCCTATTGGCTCATTACGAGGTCGCCCGCTTGGGTGATTTAACCTGCTCGACCGACACTTGGGGCTTGGGGAGCAGATGACAGCACCTCGATATTGGGGAGCAGATGACAGCACCTCGATATTGGGGAGCAGATGACAGCACCTCGATATTGGGGAGCAGATGACAGCACCTCGATATTGAGGAGCAGATGACAGCACCTCGATATTGGGGAGCAGATGACAGCACCTCGATATTGAGGAGCAGATGACAGCACCTCGATATTGGGGAGCAGATGACAGCACCTCGATATTGGGGAGCAGATGACAGCACCTCGATATTGGGGAGCAGATGACAGCACCTCGATATTGGGGAGCAGATGACAGCACCTCGATATTGGGGAGCAGATGACAGCACCTCGATATTGGGGAGCAGATGACAGCACCTCGATATTGGGGAGCAGATGACAGCACCTCGATATTGGGGAGCAGATGACAGCACCTCGTTATTCAGTTTACTCCCGACGCAGCGAAGTGACGGTCGATTCTATACTTGAAGGAGTTGATGGTATTCGCATTCACTACTTCTGAGGGAAGGTTGTTCCAGTGGCGGATGACTCGGTTTGAAAAGAAACTCCTCCCAATGTCTGTGTTACATGATCGACTCGACTGAATGGCTAAACCGTTATTTATAGTTCTTGAGTTGGTTTGCAATTCAAAGAAATTGGAGTAATCGACGTTATTGAATTTTTTCAGATACTTGAAGACTTGAATCATATCCCCTCGTAGGCGTCTTTCCTCCAGTGTAAAGAGATTGAGTCGCTTGAGTCGTTCCTCGTACGGTTGGGCCCTGAAGGTTGGAATCATCTTTGTGGCGCGTCGTTGAATCCTTTCCAGTAAAGCAATGTCCTTTCTGTAATTAGGAGACCAGAACTGTACTGCATACTCGAGGTGCGGTCTTACCATGGAATTATACAAGGCTAGCATCACGTCTGGTGTTTTAGACTCGAAGTTCCTCGCTATGAACCCGAGCATAGTGTTGCTGTAGGCTTTTTACAGTGATTCGCGTGTTTCAGGTCGCTGCTGATAGTGACTCCAAGATCCTTTTCCTCCTGCATCGCCTGCAGAGGTCTCCCATTCATGATGTATGTGTGGTTACTATTTTGGGACCCAATGTGCATGACTTTTGGGACCCAAGGTAAGGTAAGGGAAGTCTTGGGAAGGGAAGGGAAGAGAAGGGAAGGGAAGGGAAGGGAGGGGAAGTCTTGGGAAGGGAAGGGAGGGGAGGTCTTGGTAAGGGAAGGAAGGGAAGTCTTGGGAGGAAGGAAAGAGAAGGGAAGGAAGGAAGGAAGTCTTGGGAAGGGAAGAGAAGGGAAGGGAAGGGAAGGGAAGGGAGGGGAAGTCTTGGGAAGGGAAGGGAAGAGAAGGGAAGGGAAGGGAGGGGAAGTCTTGGAAAGGGAAGGGAAGGGAAGGGAAGGGAAACACATTCTTTCACTATATTCTATGGCTGTTTATTGTCCTTAAGGGAGATACATGGAGACAATCACGGGGCGTATATGTGATACAACTGTGTATATAGTCTAAGCAGTGACGTCAGCAGCGGGCAGCCTGGCTCAGCGCTGTGATTGCTCCTAATTTCTCCTTATGCTGAACCGTAAGAGACTTGGGAAATATGCCGCCCAGAAGCAGCCCGTAGTACAACTGTGTATATAGTCTAAGCAGTGACGTCAGCAGCGGGCAGCCTGGCTCAGCGCTGTGATTGCTCCTAATTTCTCGTGGAGGCCGGGCTGTGGCGGACTGGCTGAGGGCGCGGCCGGGCGTGGTGTTTGCCGGGCCAGGCAGGAACCCGGGCCGCTTCTGGAGGAGGGAGAGGAGGGGGCTGGGTTACTATATAGTGTTTATTATTATTATTATTATTATTATTATTATTATTATTATTATTATTATTATTGTTGTTGTTGTTGTTGTTGTTGTTGTTACCTCCCCTACCAGCCTATAACCTACTTATCAGTTAACATGAGCACACACACACACACACACACACACACACACACACACACACACACACACACACACACACACACACACACACACACACACACACACACTTACTCAGACCCGCTTCGAGACGCTGTAGGGTGTGGTACATGTCTCCAATCATCACGGTCAAAACTGCCATCATCTCCGACACCTCCACTGGAATGGGCGGGCATGTAGTGGCCTCTGGGGTGGGTTGGGCTGTAGTGGGCGGGGGTGTAGTGGGCGGGGGTGTAGTGGGCGGGGGTGTAGTGGGCGGGGGTGTAGTGGGCGGGGGTGTAGTGGGCGGGGGTGTAGTGGGCGGGGGTGTAGTGGCTGGTGGGATGATTGGGGGCGCCGTGCAAGTGAATGGTTCTGGATAGGGCACTGAGAGGTTAACTCCTTGATAGGGACAGCCAGGTGGTGGTGTGTCGTGTCTCCATCGCGACGCACCGTAACCCACCACCTCCACACTCTGTAGGCTGTTAAAGGTGACCCAAGAGCGACACCTCTTCCGACTATCACCAAGGCGTACATAGAAGAACACTTGGTTACTGACGCGAGACACAGCCACCCACAACTCCCACCAGGCGGCTTTGGTGGCGTCGGGGAACATGTCCTCGGGGAACCACGCGGCCACGCTCACCGGTCCTGTGGCGGTGTCGACGAGAGCCAGCACACCCACGCCCATGAAGCCTTCCTCGGGCCACAGGTACACGTCCTTGATAAGTGTACCATAACGCCACCCTGTTTGGTCGGCCGTGATGCGGGCCTCCCCTTCCCCGAGCACTATGGCAGCCTCGGCGCAGCTCTGATTTTGCGAGGCGTCCACTGCCCAGTTCTGCGCCATCACCAGCAGCAGCAGCAGAAGGGATCGCAGAGTGTTCCCGCCTGCCAGACGTCTCTTCATGGCTGGACGTGTGTGTGTGGGCGTCGGCAGAGCGTGAGTTGACGCGACGAACGCCAGCGATGACCTGAAAATTGTTGACTTGAACGCGCTTATATATAGTGTGACTCTCTCTCTCTCTCTCTCTCTCTCTCTCTCTCTCTCTCTCTCTCTCTCTCTCTCTCTCTCTCTACAAGGTCGTCTCAGTTGGCTATAATATATTAAATAAGAACATTTGTTTATTCAATTGGAGAGAGAGAGAGGGAAAACTCTCTCTCTCTCTCTCTCTCTCTCTCTCTCTCTCTCTCTCTCTCTCTCTCTCTCTCTACAAGGTCGTCTCAGTTGGCTATAATATATTAAATAAGAACATTTGTTTATTCAATTGGAGAGAGAGAGAGAGAGAGAAGGAAAATTCTCTCTCTCTCTCTCTCTCAGACTATAATTATGAGAGAGAGAGAGAGAGAGAGAGAGAGAGAGAGAGAGAGAGAGAGAGAGAGAGAGAGAGAGAGCGGGCCTTAAACAGCCTATATATAATCGCCAATGAAGAAAAGTAAAGAAAATAAGTCAATAAATAAATAAATGGTTGAAAAAACATAAAAACGGAGACAAAAGAATCGAGAAAACACTTGAAGCAAAGCCCCTTGACGAGCCTCTCCTTTTGGACGCCTGAAACACGCTGGAGACAGACACAGGGAATAAAACACCGCAAATAAAACAGGAAAATAATAAACCAAACACTCAATAAAATAAAACAGCCAAAGACGCTAAAAAAACACCCAATAAAATAACGAAGGGAAAACGAGCCTAAACATTTTCCAGCCGATCTCAAAATGGCCGCCGATCTTCTCCTCCACACGTAAACAAGACGAGCGGGAGGGGAGACAAGGTGAGGGATTTTGGGCGTTTTGGGCTCCTTTCCTCCACTTCCCTCCACATCAAATTACTCCTCCACTCTTCCTCTTTAATGTGACGCCAAGCAAGCCCCGAAAAGCCCGAGAACAGAGGAGAAAAAGCCCTAAATAGGACAACTTTTCCCGTCAACTCTGCCCCTATCTCGAAAAAGTATCTGAAAATGTTTTAATATTTTTGCATTTTCTTTCCTTTACTCCACTTTCCCTCCACGTCCCTCCACATCCACTTCTTCCTCCACTCTTTCTCTCCACGTAGACACCAAGCAAGCCCCGAAAAGCCTAAGAATAGAGGAGAAAAAGCCCTAAATAGGACAACTTTTCCTGCAGATTCTGACCAAACCTTGCGAAATGGTCGGAGGGAAATCTTAATATTTTTGCATTTTCTCTCCTTTCCTCCACTTTCCCTCCACTTCCCTCCACACCCACTTCTTCCTCCACTCTTTCTCTCCACGTAGACACCAAGCAAGCCCGGAAAAGCCCGAGAACAGAGGAGAAAAATCCCTAAATAGGACAACTTTTACAATCAAATTCTGAACAAATCTCGAGAAACGGCCGGAGGAAGGCTAATATTTTTGCATTTTCTCTCCTTTCCTCCACTTTCCCTCCACTTCCCTCCACACCCACTTCTTCCTCCACTCTTTCTCTCCACGTAGACACCAAGCAAGCCCCGAAAAGCCCGAGAACAGAGGAGAAAAAGCCCAAAATATGACAACTTTTACAATCAAATTCTGACCAAATCCCGAGAAACGGCCGGAGGAAGGTCTAATATTTTTTGCATTTTCTCTCCTTTCCTCCACTTTCCCTCCACTTCCCTCCACATCAAATTACTCCTCCACTCTTCCTCTTTAATTTGACACCAAGCAAGCCCCAAAAAGCCTGAGAATAGAGGAGAAAAAGCCCAAAATATGACAACTTTTCCTGCAGCTTCTGAGCCCGAGAGACAAGGGAGACATCTCGGCCCATACATGACTGAGCCCAGAGACTTTTTGGGTCTTTTTGGCGTGAGATGACTGGAGTTTTTTGTGTTTTTGAGCACCTTAGAGTTGAGTTAGAGGGATCAAATTTTGACAGTGCATAGATTAGTCTTTCCTCTAACCATCCGTGCAATCCACTTCTCTCTGTCTCTTGTGGATGTTGAGCTGTGAGGCAAAGTTTGGAGACATTTTGCCGGACTTTTTTATTTTTTGGCGTTAGATGACTGGAGTTTTTTGGGTTTTTCACCACCTTAGAGTTGAGTTAGAGGGATCAAATTTTGACAGTGCATAGCTTAGTCTTTCCTCTACTCATCCGTGCAATCCACTTCTCTCTGTCTCTAGTGGATGTCGAGCTGTGAGCCAAAGTTTGAAGACATTTTGCCGGACTTTTCGGTTTTTGGGGCGAGATGACTTAAGTTTTTTGGCTTTTTGAACACTTTAGAGTTGAGTTAGAGGGATCAAATTTTTACAGCGGATAGCTTAGTCTTTCCTCTACTCATCCGTGCAATCCGCTTCTCTCTGTCTCTAGTGGATGTTGAGCTGTGAGCCAAAGTTTGAAGACATTTTGCCGGACTTTTTGATTTTTTGGCGTGAGATGACTTGAGTTTTTTGTGTTTTTCACCATCTTAGAGTTGAGTTAGAGGGATCAAATTTTTACAGCGGATAGCTTAGTCTTTCCTCTACTCATCCGTGCAATCCGCTTCTCTCTGTCTCTAGTGGATGTCGAGCTGTGAGGCAAAGTTTGGAGACATTTTGCTGGATTTTTATATTTTTGGGGGTGAGATGACTGGAGTTTTTTGTGTTTTTGACCACCTTAGAGTTGAGTTAGAGGGATCAAATTTTTACAGTGCATAGCTTAGTCTTTCCTCTACTCATCCGTGCAATCCGCTTCTGTCTGTCTCTTGTGGATGTCGAGCTGTGACCCAAAGTTTGAAGACATTTTTCCGGACTTTTTGATTTTTGGGGGTGAGATGACTTGAGTTTTTTGGGTTTTTGACCACCTTAGAGTTGAGTTAGAGGGATCAAATTTTGACAGTGCATAGCTTAGTCTTTCCTCTACTCATCCGTGCAATCCGCTTCTCTCTGTCTCTAGTGGATGTCGAGCTGTGAGGCAAAGTTTGAAGACATCCTATAAATATTTTTCCTGTTTTTTTATATATATTTTAGCTCTTTACATTTTTGCAGATGCTGGGCGAGAGGAAGGATGCCGACTGCTACTTCTACTACTACTCCTCCTGCTCAAAGGTAACCTACTACTACTACTACTACTACTACTACTACTATTTGGCTTTCTATTGCCGCCTCAACCATCCCACTAGCCCACCACAGTCAACCACAATCCATGAAAATTCACCGACTTTTCCACCAAAACCTGGGAAAAAAAATAGTTTCTGTAAGTCCAGTCGTTAAGTTTTTTCTCTTTTTTCGTACTTTCTGTTCAACCAACATCACCACCATTGCCACCCTAAAAACTACCACCATTTGGCTTTCTACTGCCACCACAACCATCCCTCTAGCCCACCCCAGTCAACCACAATCCATGAAAATCCACCAACTTTTACAACAGAATCTCGGCCAGACTTCCATTTTTCTCCACCAATCCCTTTAAACTTTTCTCTTTTTTTCATAACTTCCTAACAACCAACATCACCACCATTGCCACCATAAAAACTACCACCATTTGGCTTTCTACTGCCACCACAACCATCCCTCTAGCCCACCACAGTCAACCACAATCCATGAAAATCCACCAACTTTTACAACAGAATCTCAGCAAGACTTCCATTTTTCTCCACCAATCCCTTTAAACTTTTCTCTTTTTTTCATAACTTCCTTACAACCAACATCACCACCATTGCCACCATAAAAACTACCACCATTTGGCTTTCTACTGCCACCACAACCATCCCACTAGCCCACCACAGTCAACCACAATCCATGAAAATCCACCAACTTTTACAACAGAATCTCGGCCAGACTTCCATTTTTCTCCACCAATCCCTTTAAACTTTTCTCTTTTTTTCATAACTTCCTTACAACCAACATCACCACCATTGCCACCATAAAAACTACCACCATTTGGCTTTCTACTGCCACCACAACCATCCCACTAGCCCACCACAGTCAACCACAATCCATGAAAATCCACCGACTTTTTCATCAGAACCTGGGAAAAAATTGAGTTTCTGTAAGACCATTCATCAAATTTTCTCTTTTTTTCATACTTTCCTTACAACCAACATCACCACCATTGCCACCCTAAAAACTACCACCATTTGGCTTTCTACTGCCACCACAACCATCCTTCTAGCCCGCCCCATTCAACCACAATCCGTGAAAATCCACCAACTTTTTCATCAGAACCTGGGAAAAAAATTGAGTTTCTGTAAGACCATTCATCAAATTTTCTCTTTTTTTCATACTTTCCTTACAACCAACATCACCACCATTGCCACCATAAAAACTACCACCATTTGGCTTTCTACTGCCACCACAACCATCCCACTAGCCCACCACAGTCAACCACAATCCATGAAAATCCACCGACTTTTTCATCAGAACCTGGGAAAAAAATTGAGTTTCTGTAAGACCATTCATCAAATTTTCTCTTTTTTTCATAACTTCCTTACAACCAACATCACCACCATTGCCACCATAAAAACTACCACCATTTGTCTTTCTACTGCCACCACAACCATCCTTCTAGCCCGCCCCAGTCAACCACAATCCGTGAAAATCCACCGACTTTTTCATCAGAACCTGGGAAAAAAATTGAGTTTCTGTAAGACCATTCATCAAATTTTCTCTTTTTTTCATAACTTCCTTACAACCAACATCACCACCATTGCCACCATAAAAACTACCACCATTTGGCTTTCTACTGCCACCACAACCATCCCTCTAGCCCACCCCAGTCAACCACAATCCATGAAAATCCACCGACTTTTCCGCCAAACCTTCCAGGGTGATGGCTGCCCTTTCCGCCACGAGCCCTCGGCCCTCCGCAACGAGACTGTCTGCCATTACTGGAAGGCGGGCAAGTGTGCCAAGGACAAGTGCATTTTCCGACACATGGAGGTCAACGTAAGTATTATAAGTAGTGTTTGTAAGTAGGTCAGAAGTAGCAGTAGTAGTAGTAGGGCTGGATTAGTTACTGTAGTCAGAACCTGGAGGAAAAGTTGTCATGTTTCAGGCTTTTCCTCCTCTGTCGCTGGGCTTTTTGGGGCTTGCTTGGTGTCAAATTAAAGAGGAAGAGTGGAGGAAGAATTTGGTGTGGAGGGATGTGGAGGGAAAGTGGAGGAAAGGAGAGAAAATGCAAAAAATATTAGACCTTCCTCCGGCCGTTTCTCGAGATTTGGTCAGAATTTCAGATAAAAGTTGTCATATTTCAGGCTTTTCCTCCTCTGTCGCTGGGCTTTTTGGGGCTTGCTTGGTGTCAAATTAAAGAGGAAGAGTGGAGGAATGATTTGGTGTGGAGGGATGTGGAGGGAAAGTGGAGGAAAGGAGAGAAAATGCAAAAAATGTTACACCTTCCTCCGGCCGTTTCTCGAGATTTGGTCAGAATTTGAGAGGAAAAGTTGTCATATTTCAGGCTTTTTCTCCTCTATCGCTGGGCTTTTTGGGGCTTGCTTGGTGTCAAATTAAAGAGGAAGAGTGGAGGAATGATTTGGTGTGGAGGGATGTGGATATAAAGTGGAGGAAAGGAGAGAAAATGCAAAAAATATTAGATCTTCCTCTGTCTGTTTCTTGAGATTTGGTCAGAATTTGGTAGGAAAAGTTGTCTTATTTCAGGCTTTTTCTCCTCTGTCGCTGGGCTTTTTGGGGCTTGCTTGGTGTCAAATTAAAGAGGAAGAGTGGAGGAATAATTTGGTGTGGAGGGACGTGGAGGTAAAGTGGAGGAAAGGAGAGAAAATGCAAAAAATATAAGACTCTCCTCCGGCCGTTTCTCGAGATTTGTTCAGATTTTGATTGTAAAAGTTGTCATATTTCAGGCTTTTTCTCCTCAGTCACTGGGCTTTTTGGGGCTTGCTTGGTGTCAAATTAAAGAGGAAGAGTGGAGGAATAATTTGGTGTGGAGGGATGTGGAGGGAAAGTGGAGGAAAGGAGAGAAAATGCAAAAAATATTAGACCTTCCTCTGTCTGTTTCTTGAGATTTGGTCAGAATTTGAGAGGAAAAGTTGTCATATTTCAGGCTTTTTCTCCTCTGTGGCTGGGCTTTTTGGGGCTTGCTTGGTGTCAAATTAAAGAGGAAGAGTGGAGGAATGATTTGGTGTGGAGGGATGTGGAGGTAAAGTGGAGGAAAGGAGAGAAAATGCAAAAAATGTTAGACCTTCCTCCGGCTGTTTCTCGAGATTTGGTCAGAATTTGGTAGGAAAAGTTGTCATGTTTCAGGCTTTTTCTCCTCTGTCGCTGGGCTTTTTGGGGCTTGCTTGGTGTCAAATTAAAGAGGAAGAGTGGAGGAATAATTTGGTGTGGAGGGATGTGGAGGTAAAGTGGAGGAAAGGAGAGAAAATGCAAAAAATATAAGACACTCCTCCGGCCGTTTCTCGAGATTTGGTCAGAATTTGAGAGGAAAAGTTGTCATATTTCAGGCTTTTTCTCCTCTGTCGCTGGGCTTTTTGGGGCTTGCTTGGTGTCAAATTGAAGAGGAAGAGTGGAGGAATAATTTGGTGTGGAGGGAAGTGGAGGTAAAGTGGAGGAAAGGAGAGAAAATGCAAAAAATATTAGACCTTCCTCCGGCCGTTTCTCGAGATATGGTCAGAATTTGATTGGAAAAGTTGTCATATTTCAGGCTTTTTCTCCTCTGTCGCTGGGCTTTTTGGGGCTTGCTTGGTGTCAAATTAAAGAGGAAGAGTGGAGGAATAATTTGGTGTGGAGGGATGTGGAGGTAAAGTGGAGGAAAGGAGAGAAAATACAAAAAATATTAGACCTTCCTCTCACCATTTCTCGAGATTTGTACAGAATTTGATTGGAAAAGTTGTCATATTTCAGGCTTTTTCTCCTCTGTGGCTGGGCTTTTTGGGGCTTGCTTGGTGTCAAATTAAAGAGGAAGAGTGGAGGAATAATTTAGTGTGGAGGGATGTGGAGGGAAAGCGGAGCAAAGGAGAGAAAATACAAAAAATATAAGACACTCCTCCGGCCGTTTCTCGAGATTTGGTCAGAATTTGGTAGGAAAAGTTGTCATATTTCAGGCTTTTTCTCCTCAGTCACTGGGCTTTTTGGGGCTTGCTTGGTGTCAAATTAAAGAGGAAGAGTGGAGGAATAATTTGGTGTGGAGGGACGTGGAGGTAAAGTGGAGGAAAGGAGAGAAAATGCAAAAAATATAAGACACTCCTCCGGCCGTTTCTCGAGATTTGGTCAGAATTTGATTGGAAAAGTTGTCATATTTCAGGCTTTTTCTCCTCTGTCGCTGGGCTTTTTGGGGCTTGCTTGGTGTCAAATTAAAGAGGAAGAGTGGAGGAATAATTTAGTGTGGAGGGATGTGGAGGGAAAGTGGAGGAAAGGAGAGAAAATACAAAAAATATAAGACTCTCCTCCGGCCGTTTCTCGAGATTTGTACAGATTTTGATTGGAAAAGTTGTCATGTTTCAGGCTTTTTCTCCTCTGTGGCTGGGCTTTTTGGGGCTTGCTTGGTGTCAAATTAAAGAGGAAGAGTGGAGGAATAATTTGGTGTGGAGGGATGTGGAGGTAAAGCGGAGGAAAGGAGAGAAAATGCAAAAAATATTAGACCTTCCTCTGTCTGTTTCTTGAGATTTGGTCAGAATTTGAGAGGAAAAGTTGTCATATTTCAGGCTTTTTCTCCTCTGTCGCTGGGCTTTTTGGGGCTTGCTTGGTGTCAAATTAAAGAGGAAGAGTGGAGGAATAATTTGGTGTGGAGGGATGTGGAGGTAAAGTGGAGGAAAGGAGAGAAAATGCAAAAAATATTAGATCTTCCTCTGTCTGTTTCTTGAGATTTGGTCAGAATTTGGTAGGAAAAGTTGTCATATTTCAGGCTTTTTCTCCTCTGTGGCTGGGCTTTTTGGGGCTTGCTTGGTGTCAAATTAAAGAGGAAGAGTGGAGGAATAATTTAGTGTGGAGGGATGTGGAGGGAAAGCGGAGGAAAGGAGAGAAAATGCAAAAAATATTAGATCTTCCTCTGTCTGTTTCTTGAGATTTGGTCAGAATTTGGTAGGAAAAGTTGTCATATTTCAGGCTTTTTCTCCTCAGTCACTGGGCTTTTTGGGGCTTGCTTGGTGTCAAATTAAAGAGGAAGAGTGGAGGAATGATTTGGTGTGGAGGGATGTGGAGGTAAAGTGGAGGAAAGGAGAGAAAATACAAAAAATATAAGACCTTCCTCTCACCATTTCTCGAGATTTGGTCAGAATTTGATTGTAAAAGTTGTCATATTTCAGGCTTTTTCTCCTCTGTTCTCGGGCTTTTTGGGGCTTGCTTGGTGTCAAATTAAAGAGGAAGAGTGGAGGAAGAATTTGGTGTGGAGGGATGAGGAGGTAAAGTGGAGGAAAGGAGAGAAAATGCAAAAAATATTAGATCTTCCTCTGTCTGTTTCTTGAGATTTGGTCAGAATTTGGTAGGAAAAGTTGTCTTATTTCAGGCTTTTTCTCCTCTGTCGCTGGGCTTTTTGGGGCTTGCTTGGTGTCAAATTAAAGAGGAAGAGTGGAGGAAGAATTTGGTGTGGAGGGATGTGGAGGTAAAGTGGAGGAAAGGAGAGAAAATGCAAAAAATATAAGACTCTCCTCCGGCCGTTTCTCGAGATTTGTTCAGATTTTTATTGTAAAAGTTGTCATATTTCAGGCTTTTTCTCCTCAGTCACTGGGCTTTTTGGGGCTTGCTTGGTGTCAAATTAAAGAGGAAGAGTGGAGGAATAATTTGGTGCGGAGGGATGTGGAGGTAAAGTGGAGGAAAGGAGAGAAAATGCAAAAAATATTAGACCTTCCTCCGGCCGTTTCTCGAGATTTGGTCAGAATTTGAGAGGAAAAGTTGTCATATTTCAGGCTTTTTCTCCTCTGTCGCTGGGCTTTTTGGGGCTTGCTTGGTGTCAAATTAAAGAGGAAGAGTGGAGGAATAATTTGGTGCGGAGGGATGTAGAGGGAAAGTGGAGGAAAGGAGAGAAAATGCAAAAAATATTAGACCTTTCTCCGGCTGTTTCTCGAGATTTGATCAGAATTTGGTAGGAAAAGTTGTCATATATCAGGCTTTTTCTCCTCTGTGGCTGGGCTTTTTGGGGCTTGCTTGGTGTCAAATTAAAGAGGAAGAGTGGAGGAATAATTTGGTGTGGAGGTAAAGTGGAGGAAAGGAGAGAAAATGCAAAAAATATTAGATCTTCCTCTGTCTGTTTCTTGAGATTTGGTCAGAATTTGGTAGGAAAAGTTGTCTTATTTCAGGCTTTTTCTCCTCTGTCGCTGGGCTTTTTGGGGCTTGCTTGGTGTCAAATTAAAGAGGAAGAGTGGAGGAAGAATTTGGTGTGGAGGGATGTGGAGGGAAAGCGGAGGAAAGGAGAGAAAATGCAAAAAATGTTACACCTTCCTCCGGCCGTTTCTCGAGATTTGGTCAGAATTTAGTAGGAAAAGTTGTCTTATTTCAGGCTTTTTCTCCTCTGTCGCTGGGCTTTTTGGGGCTTGCTTGGTGTCAAATTAAAGAGGAAGAGTGGAGGAAGAATTTGGTGTGGAGGGATGTGGAGGGAAAGTGGAGGAAAGGAGAGAAAATGCAAAAAATATTAGACCTTCCTCTCACCATTTCTTGAGATTTGGTCAGAATTTGATTGGAAAAGTTGTCATATTTCAGGCTTTTTCTCCTCTGTCGCTGGGCTTTTTGGGGCTTGCTTGGTGTCAAATTAAAGAGGAAGAGTGGAGGAATAATTTGTTGTGGAGGGACGTGGAGGGAAAGCGGAGGAAAGGAGAGAAAAATGTATAAATGTTTCTACTTACAGAGGCAGAGAGACAAGATTCCCTGCTACTTTGAGAGCCAGCCGGGAGGATGCAAGAAAGCACATTGCCCTTTCTTCCACACAGAGATTAAGACGCAGGAGGAGGTGGAGAGAGCAGAAGGCGGTGAGTTGTCGTCAGATTTTCATGGATTGTGGTTGACTGGTTGGTGGTAGAGAGATGGGGATAGTGTGGTTAGGTAGCCAAATGGTTGTAGTTTATGTGGTAGGAATGGTGGTGATGTTGGTTGAAGAGAAAGTATGGAAAAAGTAGAAAAGGTTGAGAGGACTGGTTGAGAAAAATGGAATTCCGACCGAGATTTTGGTGGAAATGTTGGTAGTTTTTTCAAGATTGTGGTTAACTGGTTGGTGGTAGAGGGATGGGGATAGTGTCGTTAGGTAGTCAAATGGTTATAGTTTATGTGGTAGGAATGGTGGTGATGATGGTTGAAGGGAAAGTATGGAAAAAGTTGAAAAGGTTGAAGTGACTGGTTGAGAAAAATGGAATTCCGACCGAGATTTTGGTGGAAATGTTGGTAGTTTTTTCAAGATTGTGGTTAACTGGTTGGTGGTAGAGAGATGGGGATAGTGTGGTTAGGTAGCCAAATAATTGTAGTTTATGTGGTAGGAATGGTGGTGATGTTGGTTGAAGAGAAAGTATGGAAAAAGTAGAAAAGGTTGAGGGGACTGGTTGAGAAAAATGGAATTCCGACTGAGGTTTTGGTGGAAATGTTGATAGTTTTTTCAAGATTGTGGTTAACTGGTTGGTGGTAGAGGGATGGGGATAGTGTGGTTAGGTAGCCGAATAATTGTAGTTTATGTGGTAGGAATAATGGTGATGTTGGTTGAAGGGAAATTATGGAAAAAGTAAAAAAGTTTAAAGTGACTGGTTGAGAAAAATGGAATTCTGACCGAGATTTTGGTAGAAATGTTGTTAGTTTTTTCAAGATTGTGGTTGACTGGTTGGTGGTAGAGGGATGGGGATAATGTGGTTAGGTAGCCAAATGGTTGTAGTTTCTTTGGTAGTAATGGTGGTGATGTTGGTTGTGGGCAAAGTATAAAAAAAAAGAAAATATTTAAGGAATTTGCATACGGGAACCCTATTTTTGTCAAGGTTTTGGTGGAAATGTTGGTAGTTTTTTCAAGATTGTGGTTGATTGTGGTAGGTTAGGGGAACGGGCACAGTGGCAGTAGATACCCAGATAATTGTAGTTTCAGCGCACGCCAAGCTATAGGGGCCACGATGCCACGCGCGGCTGCTATAGGCTCGCGAAGTCGGACCAAATTTTGTGACTGGACGGTAAAAATCACATCAACCTCACGCTGCTTTCCTTTATATTTCAGTGATATTTCCAGTGAGCAGTAAGGTCCTTACTGCTACTACTACTACTACTACTACTACTGCTACTACTACTACTGCTACTGCTACTACTGCTGCTACTTCTGCCACACCTCCACCACCACTGAGCAAGGAGATCATTGTATCCTTAATTGATGGTAAATATTGCATCTTTCAACTTTTTTTCACCAGATGCCTCTCACAATTTTGCTTTTTTTTCTGTGTTCCCCTCCACCACCACCACCACCTTTCCTACCACACAAACTACAACCATTCCCCTACCTAACTACGCTATCCCCACCCCTCTACCACCTACCAGTCAACCGCAATCAACCAAAATCTACCAACATTTTCACCCGAACCTCCCTAAATTTTTTTCAACGTCACCATCCAATACCTCTCATATTTTTGCTTTTTTTTCTACTTTCTGCTCCACCACCATAACCACCTTTCCTACCACACAAACTACAACCATTCCCCTACCTAACCACGCTAACCCCACCCCTCTACCACCTACCAGTCACCCGCAATCAACCAAAATCTACCAACATTTTTACCCGAACCTCCCTAAATTTTTTCAACGTCACCATCCAATACCTCTCACATTTTTGCTTTTTTTTCTACTTTCTGCTCCACCACCACAACCACCATTCCTACCACACAAACTACAACCATTCCCCTACCTAACCACGCTAGAACCATCCCTCTACCACCTACCAGTCACCCACAATCAACCAAAAGGTACCAACATTTTTCCCAAACCACCCTAAATTTTTTCAACTCCTCCATCCAATTCTCTCACATTTTTGCTTTTTTTTCTACTTTCTGCTCCACCACCACAACTACTATTCCTACCACACAAACTACAACCATTCCCCTACCTAACCACGCTAGAACCACCCCTCTACCACCTACCAGTCACCCGCGATCAACCAAAATCTACCAACATTTTTACCCGAACCTCCCTAAATTTTTTCAACGTCACCATCCAATACCTCTCACATTTTTGCTTTTTTTTCTATTTTCTGCTCCACCACCATAACCACCATTCCTACCACACAAACTACAACCATTCCCCTACCTAACCACGCTATCCCCACCCCTCTACCACCTACCAGTCACCCACAATCAACCAAAACCTACCGACATTTTTACCCGAACCTCCCTAAATTTTTTCAACTTCTCCATCCAATACCTCTCACATTTTTGCTTTTTTTTCTACTTTCTGCTCCACCACCACAACTACTATTCCTACCACACAAACTACAACCATTCCCCTACCTAACCACGCTAGAACCATCCCTCTACCACCAACCAGTTCCCTGCAATCAACCAAAATCTACCAACATTTTTACCCGAACCTCCCTAAATTTTTTCAACGTCACCATCCAATACCTCTCACATTTTTGCTTTTTTTTCTACTTTCTGCTCCACCACCATAACCACCCTTCCTACCACACAAACTACAACCATTCCCCTACCTAACCACACTAACCACACTATCCCCTCTACCACCTACCAGTCACCCAATCAACCAAAATCTACCAACATTTTTACCCGAACCTCCCTAAATTTTTTCAACTTCTCCATCCAATACCTCTCACCTTTTTGCTTTTTTTTCTACTTTCTGCTCCACCACCACAACTACTATTCCTACCACACAAACTACAACCATTCCCCTACCTAACCACGCTAGAACCATCCCTCTACCACCAACCAGTTCCCTGCAATCAACCAAAATCTACCAACATTTTTACCCGAACCTCCCTAAATTTTTTCAACGTCACCATCCAATACCTCTCACATTTTTGCTTTTTTTTCTACTTTCTGCTCCACCACCATAACCACCTTTCCTACCACACAAACTACAACCATTCCCCTACCTAACCACGCTAACCCCACCCCTCTACCACCTACCAGTCACCCGGAATCAACCAAAATCTACCAACATTTTTACCTGAACCTCCAATATTTTTTCAACTTCATCAAATACTTCATATTTTTGCTTTTTTTTCTACTTTCTGCTGCACCACCACAACCACCATTCCTACCACACAAACTACAACCATTCCCCTACCTAACCACGCTATCCCCACCCCTCTACCACCTACCAGTCACCCGCAATCAACCAAAATCTACCAACATTTTTACCCGAACCTCCCTAAATTTTTTCAACGTCACCATCCAATACCTCTCACATTTTTGCTTTTTTTTCTACTTTCTGCTCCACCACCACAACCACCATTCCTACCACACAAACTACAACCATTCCCCTACCTAACCACACTATTCGCACCCCTCTACCACCTACCAGTCACCCGCAATCAACCAAAATCTACCAACATTTTTACCCGAACCTCCCTAAATTTTTTCAACGTCACCATCCAATACCTCACCTTTTTGCTTTTTTTTCTACTTTCTGCTCCACCACCACAACCACCATTCCTACCACACAAACTACAACCATTCCCCTACCTAACCACGCTAGAACCACCCCTCTACCACCTACCAGTCACCCGCGATCAACCAAAATCTACCAACATTTTTACCCGAACCTCCCTAAATTTTTTCAACGTCACCATCCAATACCTCTCACATTTTTGCTTTTTTTTCTATTTTCTGCTCCACCACCATAACCACCATTCCTACCACACAAACTACAACCATTCCCCTACCTAACCACGCTATCCCCACCCCTCTACCACCTACCAGTCACCCACAATCAACCAAAACCTACCGACATTTTTACCCGAACCTCCCTAAATTTTTTCAACTTCTCCATCCAATACCTCTCACATTTTTGCTTTTTTTTCTACTTTCTGCTCCACCACCACAACTACTATTCCTACCACACAAACTACAACCATTCCCCTACCTAACCACGCTAGAACCATCCCTCTACCACCAACCAGTTCCCTGCAATCAACCAAAATCTACCAACATTTTTACCCGAACCTCCCTAAATTTTTTCAACGTCACCATCCAATACCTCTCACATTTTTGCTTTTTTTTCTACTTTCTGCTCCACCACCATAACCACCCTTCCTACCACACAAACTACAACCATTCCCCTACCTAACCACACTATCCGCACCCCTCTACCACCTACCAGTCACCCGCAATCAACCAAAATCTACCAACATTTTTACCCGAACCTCCCTAAATTTTTTCAACTTCTCCATCCAATACCTCTCACCTTTTTGCTTTTTTTTCTACTTTCTGCTCCACCACCACAACTACTATTCCTACCAAACTACAACCATTCCCCTACCTAACCACGCTAGAACCATCCCTCTACCAACCAGTTCCCAATCAACCAAAATCTACCAACATTTTTACCCCCTCCCTAAATTTTTTCAACGTCACCATCCAATACCTCTCATATTTTTGCTTTTTTTCTACTTTCTGCTCCACCATAACCACCTTTCCTACCACAAACTACAACCATTCCCCTACCTAACCACGCTAACCCCACCCTCTACCACCTACCAGTCACCCATAATCAACCAAAATCTACCAACATTTTTACCCGAACCTCCCTAAATTTTTTCAACTTCTCCATCCAATACCTCTCACATTTTTGCTTTTTTTTCTACTTTCTGCTCCACCACCACAACTACTATTCCTACCACACAAACTACAACCATTCCCCTACCTAACCACGCTATCCCCACCCCTCTACCACCTACCAGTCAACCGCAATCAACCAAAATCTACCAACATTTTTTGAACCTCCCTAAATTTTTCAACGTCTCCATCCAATACCTCTCACATTTTTGCTTTTTTTTCTACTTTCTGCTCCACCACCACAATCACCCTTCCTACCACACAAACTACAACCATTCCCCTACCTAACCACACTATTCGCACCCCTCTACCACCTACCAGTCACCGCAATCAACCAAAATCTACCAACATTTTACCCAACCTCCCTAAATTTTTTCAACGTCACCATCCAATACCTCACCTTTTGCTTTTTTTTCTTTCTGCTCCACCACCACCACCACCTTTCCTACCACACAAACTACAACCATTCCCCTACCTAACCACGCTAGAACCACCCTCTACCACCTACCAGTCACCCATGATCAACCAAAATCTACCAACATTTTACCCGAACCTCCCTAAATTTTTCAACGTCACCATCCAATACCTCTCACATTTTGCTTTTTTTCTATTTTCTGCTCCACCACCATAACCACCATTCCTACCACAAACTACAACCATTCCCCTACCTAACCACGCTATCCCCACCCTCTACCACCAGTCACCCACAATCAACCAAAACCTACCGACATTTTACCCGAACCTCCTAAATTTTTCAACTTCTCCATCCAATACCTCTCACATTTTTGCTTTTTTTTCTACTTTCTGCTCCACCACCACAACTACTATTCCTACCACACAAACTACAACCATTCCCCTACCTAACCACGCTAGAACCATCCCTCTACCACCAACCAGTTCCCTGCAATCAACCAAAATCTACCAACATTTTTACCCGAACCTCCCTAAATTTTTTCAACGTCACCATCCAATACGTCTCACATTTTTGCTTTTTTTTCTACTTTCTGCTCCACCACCATAACCACCCTTCCTACCACACAAACTACAACCATTCCCCTACCTAACCACACTATCCGCACCCCTCTACCACCTACCAGTCACCCGCAATCAACCAAAATCTACCAACATTTTTACCCGAACCTCCCTAAATTTTTTCAACTTCTCCATCCAATACCTCACCTTTTTGCTTTTTTTTCTACTTTCTGCTCCACCACCACAACTACTATTCCTACCACACAAACTACAACCATTCCCCTACCTAACCACGCTAGAACCATCCCTCTACCACCAACCAGTTCCCTGCAATCAACCAAAATCTACCAACATTTTTACCCGAACCTCCCTAAATTTTTTCAACGTCACCATCCAATACCTCTCACATTTTTGCTTTTTTTTCTACTTTCTGCTCCACCACCTTTCCTACCACACAAACTACAACCATTCCCCTACCTAACCACTTCTTCCCTCTACCACCTACCAGTCACCCGCAATCAACCAAAATCTACCAACATTTTTACCCGAACCTCCCTAAATTTTTTCAACTTCTCCATCCAATACCTCTCACATTTTTGCTTTTTTTTCTACTTTCTGCTCCACCACCACAACTACTATTCCTACCACACAAACTACAACCATTCCCCTACCTAACCACGCTAGAACCATCCCTCTACCAACCAGTTCCTGCAATCAACCAAAATCTACCAACATTTTAACCTAACCTCACTAAATTTTTTCAAAGTCACCATCCAATACATATCACATTTTTGCTTTTTTTTCTACTTTTTTCTCCACCACCACAATAACACTTCCTACCACACAAACTACAAACATTCCCATACCTAACCACACTATCCACCCTCTACCACCTACCAGTCACCCCGCAATCAACCAAAATCTACCAACATTTTACCCGAACCTCCCTAAATTTTTTCAACTTCTCCATCCAATACCTCTCACATTTTTGCTTTTTTTTCTACTTTCTGCTCCACCACCACAACTACTATTCCTACCACACAAACTACAACCATTCCCCTACCTAACCACGCTAGAACCATCCTCTACCACCAACCAGTTCCTGCAATCAACCAAAATCTACCAACATTTTTACCCGAACCTCCTAAATTTTTCAACGTCACCATCCAATACATCTCAAATTTTTGCTTTTTTTTCTACTTTCTGCTCCACCACCACAACCACCTTTCCTACCACACAAACTACAACCATTCCCTACCTAACCACGCTAACCCCACCCTCTACCACCTACCAGTCACCCGCAATCAACCAAAATCTACCAACATTTTTACCCGAACCTCCTAAATTTTTCAACTTCTCCATCCAATACCTCTCACATTTTGCTTTTTTTCTACTTCTGCTCCACCACCACAACTACTATTCCTACCACACAAACTACAACCATTCCCTACCTAACCACACTATTCGCACCCTCTACCACCTACCAGTCACCCAAGAATCAACCAAAATCTACCAACATTTTTACCCGAACCTCCCTAAATTTTTTCAACGTCACCATCCAATACCTCTCACATTTTTGCTTTTTTTTCTACTTTCTGCTCCACCACCACAACCACCATTCCTACCACACAAACTACAACCATTCCCCTACCTAACCACGCTAGAACCATCCCTCTACCACCTACCAGTCACCCACAATCAACCAAAAGGTACCAACATTTTTCCCAAACCACCCTAAATTTTTTCAACTCCTCCATCCAATTCTCTCACATTTTTGCTTTTTTTTCTACTTTCTGCTCCACCACCACAACTACTATTCCTACCACACAAACTACAACCATTCCCCTACCTAACCACACTATTCGCACCCCTCTACCACCTACCAGTCACCCGCAATCAACCAAAATCTACCAACATTTTTACCCGAACCTCCCTAAATTTTTTCAACGTCACCATCCAATACCTCTCACCTTTTTGCTTTTTTTTCTACTTTCTGCTCCACCACCACAACCACCATTCCTACCACACAAACTACAACCATTCCCCTACCTAACCACGCTAGAACCATCCCTCTACCACCTACCAGTCACCCACAATCAACCAAAAGGTACCAACATTTTTCCCAAACCACCCTAAATTTTTTCAACTCCTCCATCCAATTCTCTCACATTTTTGCTTTTTTTTCTACTTTCTGCTCCACCACCACAACTACTATTCCTACCACACAAACTACAACCATTCCCCTACCTAACCACGCTAGAACCACCCCTCTACCACCTACCAGTCACCCGCGATCAACCAAAATCTACCAACATTTTACATTGAACCTCCCTAAATTTTTCAACGTCACCATCCAATACCTCTCACATTTTTGCTTTTTTTTCTATTTTCTGCTCCACCACCATAACCACCATTCCTACCACACAAACTACAACCATTCCCCTACCTAACCACGCTATCCCCACCCCTCTACCACCTACCAGTCACCCACAATCAACCAAAACCTACCGACATTTTTACCCGAACCTCCCTAAATTTTTTCAACTTCTCCATCCAATACCTCTCACATTTTTGCTTTTTTTTCTACTTTCTGCTCCACCACCACAACTACTATTCCTACCACACAAACTACAACCATTCCCCTACCTAACCACGCTAGAACCATCCCTCTACCACCAACCAGTTCCCTGCAATCAACCAAAATCTACCAACATTTTTACCCGAACCTCCCTAAATTTTTTCAACGTCACCATCCAATACCTCTCACATTTTTGCTTTTTTTTCTACTTTCTGCTCCACCACCATAACCACCCTTCCTACCACACAAACTACAACCATTCCCCTACCTAACCACACTATCCGCACCCCTCTACCACCTACCAGTCACCCGCAATCAACCAAAATCTACCAACATTTTTACCCGAACCTCCCTAAATTTTTTCAACTTCTCCATCCAATACCTCTCACCTTTTTGCTTTTTTTTCTACTTTCTGCTCCACCACCACAACCACCATTCCTACCACACAAACTACAACCATTCCCCTACCTAAACACGCTAGAACCATCCCTCTACCACCTACCAGTCACCCGCAATCAACCAAAATCTACCAACATTTTTACCCGAACCTCCCTAAATTTTTTCAACTTCTCCATCCAATACCTCTCACATTTTTGCTTTTTTTTCTACTTTCTGCTCCACCACCACAACAACAATTCCTACCACACAAACTACAACCATTCCCCTACCTAACCACACTATCCCCAACCCTCTACCACCTACCAGTCACCATAATCAACCAAAATCTACCAACATTTTTACCGAACCTCCCTAAATTTTTTCAACTTCTCCATCCAATACCTCTCACCTTTTGCTTTTTCTACTTTCTGCTCCACCACCACAACTACTATTCCTACCACACAAACTACAACCATTCCCCTACCTAACCACGCTAGAACCATCCCTCTACCACCAACCAGTTCCCTGCAATCAACCAAAATCTACCAACATTTTTACCCGAACCTCCCTAAATTTTTTCAACGTCACCATCCAATACCTCTCACATTTTTGCTTTTTTTTCTACTTTCTGCTCCACCACCATAACCACCTTTCCTACCACACAAACTACAACCATTCCCCTACCTAACCACGCTAACCCCACCCCTCTACCACCTACCAGTCACCCGCAATCAACCAAAATCTACCAACATTTTTACCCGAACCTCCCTAAATTTTTTCAACTTCTCCATCCAATGCCTCTCACAATTTTGCTTTTTTTCTGTGTTCCCCTCCACCACCACCACCACCTTTCCTACCACACAAACTACAACCATTCCCCTACCTAACCACACTATCCCCATCCCTCTACCACCTACCAGTCACCTGCAATCAACCAAAACCTACCAACATTTTTATCCAAACCACCCTAAATTTTTTCAATTTCTCCATCCAATACCTCACATTTTTGCTTTTTTTTCTACTTTCTGCTCCACCACCACAACCACCATTCCTACCACACAAACTACAACCATTCCCCTACCAAATCACACTATCCCCACCCCTCTACCACCAACCAGTCACCCGGAATCAACCAAAACCTACCAACATTTTTATCCAAACCACCCTAAATTTTTTCAACTTTTCCATCCAATACCTCACATTTTTGCTTTTGTTTCTACTTTCTGCTCCACCACCACAACCACCATTCCTACCACACAAACTACAACCATTCCCCTACCAAACCACACCATCCGCACCCCTCTACCACCTACCAGTCACCCGCAATCAACCAAAACCTACCAACATTTTTATCCGAACCTCCAAATTTTATTAACTTTTCACACCCGACAACTCTTATATTTTTCCATATTTTTCTCCTTTCCCCTCCACCACCACAACCACCATTCCTACCACACAAACTACAACCATTCCCCTACCAAACCACACCATCCGCACCCCTCTACCACCAACCAGTCACCCGGAATCAACCAAAACCTACCAACATTTTTATCCGAACCTCCAAATTTTATCGACTTTTCACACCCGAGAACTCTTCTGTTTTGTAGTAAAATTATTAATCAGAATTAGTTATTGATGTTATACTTGGATGCTTAAGAAGTGTTGAATGTTAGCAAAGTATCCTCAAGGCCTCTAGTCAAGAACAAGAACGGAAAGTGATTTAGCAAAGGTCATTTTAAGTTTTTCGTGTTGGGAAGGAATTCTGCGTCGCCCTGCAGCTATGCATGGCCTGGGGCTTAAGAGATTGAGATGTATGCCCTCATATAAACACAACTTATTGTATTATTGTATTACTTTATTGTCTAGATCTTAGAATAGCCAGGAAATGTGTGTGAGGGAACCCAAGCTTGACTTCATGAACAGTGTTTTGAGCATTGGTCGTAAACATCTGTGACGCTGTTGTTATGGTCTGGATATAACACAAACACCAGCTGGGCAGTAAATACGGTTATCAGATGTTCCACAGAGATACAAAGGGAGGAAGGGGAGGGGTCGAGGGAGGGCACATTTTGTCTCCTGGTGTATATTGGTTTACAGTCTTCCGCAAAGTTTCCGTAAGTCCTCCTAAACAGTGCAAGGTTGTCCGCTCTCTTCCCTGCCTCTCGCTCCACATAGGGTCATGGTTAGCGGAACATCTCCTCCACGGTACGAGGATGGTCTTGTCTCGCTCCTGGGTGAATGAGAGCACCAGTAAGCGATCTCATTTCAGTGGACGCGTCAGAACACGCAGCGAGCCTTGAGCGTCTTCGTGAGAGGGAGAGAAAGGGAGGAGAGGACAGCAAGGGACAGCTTAGAGGATGAAGAGAGAGGGAAGGGAAGGGAGGGAGAGGGAGGAGGAGGAGGAGGAGAGAGGGATGGCTTACGTACGCTCTGATCGTCTGTAGCAAAGCCTCGATTTTCCTTATCTGCCGTGATGTTGGTGTTGCGGACATTCGGCATAGCGTCCCCAAGGAAAACATCAACGAAATACACTTAGCTGGTGTTACAAGACCAGGAGTGTATTGAGTTGAAGGGTATAGGGGTGTTTCTGACCTCTGAGTTTTGCCACGAACACGACACGAGTTTTGAGGCTCGTAAACAATGGCCATCCTTGCTCCCACTGGCCGTAGACTCCTGATTGACGCTGGTAGAAGTCTTGGACACAACGCGAGTTTTGAGGCTCGTAAACAATGGCCATCCTTGCTCCCACTGGCCGTAGACTCCTGATTGACGCTGGTTGAAGTCTTGGGTGGTGTGAGGTGGACATGGTGGTTTGTGGTGTGAGTCTGGAGGGGTGACATCCTTGTACAAGCCAGGTGGGGGTCCATAGTCCATTTCAGAGCTGTCATTGGAGTCTGAGTCTCCATGACATCACACGAGCTCGCTTATTGGGCAAAGGCGTTGAGATTAGGGGAGTCATTTCCGCTTTCCAGTGCCTGGGGGTGAGCCTGCAACAATGGATACACTTGGTGACCAGCCCTGAGTTGAATGTTCCGTGTATTCTGTCAGTTTCCTCTCGGACTGTCAGGGCGTTTCTGTGGGGTGACTGTTATGTCTGGTGGAGATTGACTTAGGGGATGGGTCATGGGTGTCCGACGGTGACTGAGCGGACAATCAACTCTCCCATTACTGCTTAAGGGTTGAGGAGAAAGGGGACGTCAAACTTGGTCTTGAGAATGATCTGGTGTCCCAAGAAAACACCCAAATAGAGAAAGAAAGGAGTGTTAAGCTCGGTCGAAATGACGTCAATCTCTTGAAGGTTGCCCACGAACTGCTTTCTGAGGGAGGGAGAAATATCCGCACCCCTCTACCACCTACCAGTCACCCGCAATCAACCAAAATCTACCAACATTGTTACCCGAACCTCCCTAAATTTTTTCAACTCCTCCATCCAATTCTCTCATATTTTTGCTTTTTTTTCTACTTTCTGCTCCACCACCACCACCACCATTCCTACCACACAAACTACAACCATTCCCCTACCTAACCACGCTATCCCCACCCCTCTACCACCTACCAGTCACCCGCAATCAACCAAAATCTACCAACATTTTTACCCGAACCTCCCTAAATTTTTTCAACTTCTCCATCCAATACCTCTCACATTTTTGCTTTTTTTTCTACTTTCTGCTCCACCACCACAACTACTATTCCTACCACACAAACTACAACCATTCCCCTACCTAACCACGCTATCCCCACCCCTCTACCACCTACCAGTCACCCGCAATCAACCAAAACCTACCAACATTTTTACCCGAACCTCCCTAAATTTTTTCAACTTCTCCATCCAATACCTCTCCCATTTTTGCTTTTTTTCTTTCTGCTCCACCACCACAACCTTTCCTACCACACAAACTACAACCATTCCCCTACCTAACCACGCTATCCCCACCCCTCTACCACCTACCAGTCAACCGCAATCAACCAAAAGGTACCAACATTTTTCCCAAACCACTCTAAATTTTTTCAACTCCTCCATCCAATTCTCTCACATTTTTGCTTTTTTTTCTACTTTCTGCTCCACCACCACAACTACTATTCCTACCACACAAACTACAACCATTCCCCTACCTAACCATGCTAGAACCATCCCTCTACCACCTACCAGTCACCCGCAATCAACCAAAATCTACCAACATTTTTACCCGAACCTCCCTAAATTTTTTCAACTTCTCCATCCAATACCTCTCATATTTTTGCTTTTTTTTCTACTTTCTGCTCCACCACCATAACCACCTTTCCTACCACACAAACTACAACCATTCCCCTACCTAACCACACTATCCGCACCCCTCTACCATCTACCACTCACCCGCAATCAACCAAAATCTACCAACATTTTTACCCGAACCTCCCTAAATTTTTTCAACTTCTCCATCCAATACCTCTCACCTTTTTGCTTTTTTTTCTACTTTCTGCTCCACCACCACAACCACCATTCCTACCACACAAACTACAACCATTCCCCTACCTAACCACACTATCCACACCCCTCTACCACCTACCAGTTCCCTGCAATCAACCAAAACCTACCAACATTTTTACCCGAACCTCCCTAAATTTTTTCAACTTCTCCATCCAATACCTCTCATATTTTTGCTTTTTTTTCTACTTTCTGCTCCACCACCATAACCACCATTCCTACCACACAAACTACAACCATTCCCCTACCTAACCACACTATCCACACCCCTCTACCACCTACCAGTCACCCGCAATCAACCAAAATCTACCAACATTTTTACCCGAACCTCCCTAAATTTTTTCAACGTCACCATCCAATACCTCTCACATTTTTGCTTTTTTTTCTACTTTCTGCTCCACCACCACAACCACCATTCCTACCACACAAACTACAACCATTCCCCTACCTAACCACGCTATCCCCACCCCTCTACCACCTACCAGTCACCCACAATCAACCAAAACCTAACGACATTTTTACCTGCTGTGGTGGAAGGCACTTATTTCTCTCCTAGGGCAGGGTGTAGCAGACTGTATTTCTACTACTACTACTACTACTACTACTACTACTACTACTTACAGAGAGTGACCAGGAGAGCATTCCATCGCCTGTGAAGAATAAGGGAGAAGAGGAAGAGAAGAAGAGGAAGAGGAAGAAGGAAGAGGAGGAGGAGGAGGAGGAAGAGGTGAGTGAGGGGGGCTCGTTTTTATATATACTTATTTTTAATTTTCTTTTTTTTTTCGGTGGAGGGGACAGAGATGTTGTTCGTTTTTTGGGTTTCTTGGTTGACTGGTTGGTGGTAGAGGGGTGCGGATGGTGCGGTTTGGTAGGGGAATGGTTGTAGTTTGTGTGGTAGGAATGGTGGTTGTGGTGGTGGAGCGGAAAGTAGAAAAAAAAGCAGAAATGTGAGAGGTATTGGATGGAGAAGTTGAAAAAATGTAGGGTGGTTTGGGAAAAATGTCGGTAGCTTTTGGTTGATTGTGGGTGACTGGTTGGTAGTAGAGGGGTGGGGATGGTGTGGTTAGGTAGAGGAATGGTTGTAGTTTGTGTGGTAGGGTTGTGGTTGTGCTGAAAGTAGAAAAAGCAAAATATTTGATGAAGTTGAAAAAATATTGGAGGTTCAGGTAAAAATGTTGGTAGATTTTGGTTGATTCCGGGTGACTTGTTGGTAGTAGAGGGGTGCGAATGGTGCGGTTTGGTAGGGGAATGGTTGTAGTTTGTGTGGTAGGAATGGTGGTTCTGGTGTTGCAGCAGAAAGTAGAAAAAAAAAGCAAAATTTTGAGAGGTATTTGATAAAGTTGGAAAAATATTGGAGATTTCGGTAAAAATGTTGGTAGGTTTTGGTTGATTCCGGGTGACTGGTTGCTGGTAGAGGGGTGGGGATAGTGTGGTTAGGTAGAGGAATGGTTGTAGTTTGTGTGGTAGGAATGGTGGTTGTGGTGGTGCAGTGGAAAGTAGAAAAAAAAGCAAAAATGTGAGAGGTATTTGATGATGTTGAAAAATATTGGAGATTTCGGTAAAAATGTTGGTAGTTTTTGGTTGATTCCGGGTGACTGGTTGGTAGTAGAGGGATGGGGATAGCATGGTTTGGTAGGGGAATGGTTGTAGTTTATGTGGTAGGAATGGTAGTTGTGGTGGTGCAGCAGAAAGTAAAAAAAAAAGCAAAAATATACGGGAAAGTAACATGTATATTTTTTTCCGATCATTTTTTTCCGCTCCACCTTTCCTTACTTTTTCCTCTATACCTCCTTTATCGCTCTATCTTTCCATCTCCTTTTTTGTGTGAAGATAGTCAAGTAAATTCCCTATCTTTCCATCTTTTCATTTTCTTTCTATCTTGATCCGTTCTCTCAAAAATGGACGAGAAAGGAAGGGAAAAAATCTAAAACTTTCTCTTTTTTCCTCAGATTATACAAACCATCATTTTAGAAGAGGAAGTGGTCGAGGAGGAAGAGGAACAAGACATCCCTAAGAAGAAGCTGCAGATCCTCTCGACCAATCAGGACCTTCGCTCTCTCCTCTCAAGGCAGCCGGCCAATCAGAAGCCTCGCCTCTCCCAGGGCCAGAGCCAGCCAGCCAATCACAGCGCAGGGTTCCAAAAGTTGCCAGAAACCACCGATTTGGACCAGAAAAAAGGCGTTTATGGACAACCTGGCAACCGGAGGCGACTTCTGACAGCCAATAGGAGCCCAGGAAGCCCCTTTGAGCCGGCCAATCAGAACGCAGCATTCGAAAAAGGCTCAAAAATCGCAGAAACATCCGATTTCGACGCGGAAAAAAATGCCGGTATGGGAATTGAGGGCATTTTTGGGCATTCCACCAATCGGAGGCGACTTCTGGCAGCCAATAGGAGCCCGGGAAGCCCCTTTGAACCGGCCAATCAGAACGCGGCGATCTGTAAGCTCCCAAGATCGCCAGAATTCGCTGATTTTGACGCGGAAAAAAGCGTTGACGAGCGGAACGACCCGATTTCCGCCGACTCGGAAGGTCATAGACGCCTGAAATTACCGGGCCATAAGCGGAAGAGGGGGGAGGGGGGGGAGGGGGCCGGCAGGGTGCGAGCGAGTGCCAATAAGTGCCAGACCCTCCTTGGAACGGCCCTGAGGGAAGCGATTGGCGGAGGGAACTTTCGGAGAGATGGAGAGAAACTTCGGAGGAAAGATACTGGAGGGGTGAGGGAGAGACTAGGAGGGAGGAGGAGTCTGGTGTCTTCCTCCTCCTCTTCCTCCTCTTCTTCCTCCTCCTCCTCCTCTTGTGTGAAGGCTAGGTTAGGTTTACCCCCCTCCTCCTCCTCCTCCTCCTCCTCCTCCTCCTCTTCTATAAAAGGAAGACTAACCATTTCCTCCTCTCTTCTTCCTCCTCCCTCCTCCTCCTCCTCCTCCTCTTCCTCCTCTTCCATTAAAGGTAGACTAACCACATCTTCTTCTCTTCCTCCTCCTCCTCCTCCTCCTCCCTCCTCCTCCTCCAAGAAACCCAGGCTATCCAGATCTCCTCCTCCTCCTCCTCCTCCTTCCTCCTCCTCCTCCTCCTCCTCCTCCTTGGATTTCACTGTTAAGAGTTTAGCCCAAATTCGTGCTCTGAAAAATACTACCACTACTACTACTACTACTACTACTACTACTACTATCCAAGGTCCCCCCCCTCCCCCCCCTACTACTACTACTACTACTACTACTGCTGCTGCTGCTGCTATTACTGAGGAAGAAGAACTGCTACTCTTTGGTGATGTTTTGGACTCCGATGAAGAGATTTTTGACGAAGATGAACTGCTTTTGTGAGTAGAAAAGTGTTGATAAAAGTGGAGATAGAGAGAGAACGAGAGGAGATAGAGAGGAACGGATAACACGAGGAGAAAGAGGAAAGATTGTTCTATAAGTGGAGGGAAAGAGGAGGAGGAAGACCAAGAGGAAAGAGGAGAAATAAAGAGGCAAAGAGGAAGGACATATTGCCAACCTGCATATTTTGGAAGACTGGGAAATGGAAAAGTTGTAATAAAAGTGGAGATAGAGAGAGAACGAGAGGAGATAGAGAGAAACAGATAACACGAGGAGAAAGAGGAAAGATTGTTCTATAAGATGACGTAAAGAGGAAGAAGTGGAGCAAGAGGAAAGAGGAGAAATAAAGAGGCAAAGAGGAAGGACATATTGCCAACATACAGATTTTGGAAGACTGGGAGATGGAAAAGTTGTAATAAAAGTGGAGATAGAGAGAGAACGAGAGGAGATAGAGAGAAACGGATAACACGAGGAGAAAGAGGAGAGATTGTTCTATAAGAGGAGGGAAAGAGGAGGAGGAACAACAAGAGGAAAGAGGAGAAATAAAGAGGCAAAGAGGAAGGACATTGCCAACATACAGATTTTGGAAGACTGGGAGATGGAAAAGTGTTGATAAAAGTGGAGATAGAGAGAGAACAAGAGGAGGTAGAGAGGAACGGATAACACGAGGAGAAAGAGGAAAGATTGTTCTATAAGTGGAAGGAAAGAGGTGGAGGAACAACAAGAGGAAAGAGGAGAAATAAAGAGGCAAAGAGGAAGGACATATTACCAACCTGGAGATTTTGGAAGACTGGGAGATGGAAAAGTTGTAATAAAAGTGGAGATAGAGAGAGAACGAATGGAGATAGAGAGGAACGGATAACACGAGGAGAAAGAGGAAAGATTGTTCTATAAGTGGATGTAAAGAGGAAGAAGTGGAGCAAGAGGAAAGAGGAGAAATCAAGAGGCAAAGAGGAAGGACATTGCCAACTCATGTATTTTGTGAGAGGACTTCTATTACTAAAAGACATGTATATAGAGGTTGAGTTAAGTTCTTAAATATGTGACACGACTTTTTGTGGCCCTTGTACAAATAACAATAATAATAATAAAATGTATATTATTATTATGTCTGTTTTTTCTCCTCTCTCTCTCTCTCTCTCTCTCTCTCTCTCTCTCTCTCTCTCTCTCTCTCTCTCTAATCTTATCTATAACCTTGAAATCTTATCTTGAAGGGCAGAGAGAGAGAGAGAGAAAGTAAGATAATTCTCTCTCTCTCTCTCTCTCTCTCTCTCTCTCAGACTATACGAGAGAGAGAGCGCCAAAAAAGTGAGCTATCTTTAATTTTAGAGCTAATTCTCCGCGACACAAGCAGGATCTATGCCGCTGTAATGAGCCGGCTTGACCCTGAAATAAAACTGGGTTACGTAATAGAGAATGTTTTTATTTTAACATTTCAGTAGAGAAGTCTTGACAGAAATGGAGATAGAGAGAGAACGAGAGAAGATAGAGAGATACGGATAACATCAGAAGAAAGAGGAGAAATTGTTCTATATGTGGACGGAAGGAAGAGGAGGAGAAACTAGAGGAAAGAGGAGAAATAAAGAGGAAAAGAGAAAGGACATGTTACCATCCCATACATTTTGGAAGAGAGGGATATGAAAAAGTTGTAATAGAAATGGAGATAGAGAGAGAACGAGAGAAGATAGAGAGATACGGATAACATCAGAAGAAAGAGGAGAAATTGTTCTATAAGTTGGTGGCAAGAGGAGGAGGAAAAACAAGAGGAAAGAGGAGAAATAAAGAGGAAAAGAGGAAGGACATGTTACCATCCCATACATTTTGGAAGAGAGGGAGATGGAAAAGTTGTAATAAAAATGGAGATAGAGAGAAAACTAATAAAGATAGAGAGAAACGGATAACACGAGGAGAAAGAGGATAAATTGTTCTATAAGTGGAGGGAAGGAAGAGGAGGAGAAAAAAGAGGAAAGAGGAGAAATAAAGAGAAAAAGAGAAAGGACATGTTACCATCCAATACATTTTGGAAGAGAGGGAGATGGAAAAGTTGTAATAAAAATGGAGATAGAGAAAAAACTAATAAAGATAGAGAGAAACGGATAACACCAGAAGAAAGAGGAGAAATTGTTCTATAAGTTGGTGGCAAGAGGAGGAGGAGAAACAAGAGGAAAGAGGAGAAATAAAGAGGAAAAGAGGAAGGACATGTTACCATCCCATACATTTTGGAAGAGAGGGAGATGGAAAAGTTGTAATAAAAATGGAGATAGAGAAAAAACTAATAAAGATAGAGAGAAACGGATAACACCAGAAGAAAGAGGAGAAATTGTTCTATAAGTTAGTGGCAAGAGGAGGAGCAGAAACAAGAGGAAAGAGGAGAAATAAAGAGAAAAAGAGGAAGGACATGTTACCATCCCATACATTTTGGAAGAGAGGGAGATGGAAAAGTTGTAATAAAAATGGAGATAGAGAGAAAACTAATAAAGATAGAGAGAAACGGATAACATGAGGGGAAAGAGGAGAAATTGTTCTATAAGTTGGTGGCAAGAGGAGGAGGAGAAACATGAGGAAAGAGGAGAAATAAAGAGGAAAAGAGGAAGGACATGTTACCATCCCATACATTTTGGAAGAGAGGGATATGAAAAAGTTGTAATAAAAATGAAGATAGAGAGAGAACAAGAGAAGATAGAGAGAAACGGATAACATCAGAAGAAAGAGGAGAAATTGTTCTATATGTGGACGGAAGGAAGAGGAGGAGAAACTAGAGGAAAGAGGAGAAATAAAGAGGAAAAGAGAAAGGACATGTTACCATCCCATACATTTTGGAAGAGAGGGATATGAAAAAGTTGTAATAGAAATGGAGATAGAGAGAGAACAAGAGAAGATAGAGAGAAACGGATAACACGAGGAGAAAGAGGAGAAATTGTTCTATAAGTTGGTGGCAAGAGGAGGAGGAGAAACAAGAGGAAAGAGGAGAAATAAAGAGAAAGAAAGGAAGGACATGTTACCATCCCATACATTTTGGAAGAGTGGAAGATGGAAAAGTTGTAATAAAAATGGAGATAGAGAGAACAAGAGTAGATAGAGAGAAACGGATAACACCAGAAGAAAGAGGAGAAATTGTTCTATAAGTTGGTGGCAAGAGGAGGAGGAGAAACAAGAGGAAAGAGGAGAAATAAAGAGAAAGAAAGGAAGGACATGTTACCATCCCATACATTTTGGAAG
>NW_026111827.1:197500-212500 GCF_024679095.1 Eriocheir sinensis
CCACACTATCCCCACCTCTCTGTCCCTCATGACTATCCTACCATCGCTTCTTTTCTCCAGGAATTATTTTTCGCCAAATTGATCTGACATCTTTTCACATTATTGCTTTTTTCGTATACTTCCCGATACATTAGGATGACGAAATTTTGACAGAAGATAGTCAAATAAATAGTCTAACTACTCACACTATCCCCACCTCTCTGTCCCTCATGACTATTCTACCATCGCTTCTTTTCTCCAGGAATTATTTTTCGCCAAATTGATCTGACATCTTTTCACATTTGTCCTTTTTTCTCACACTTCTAAAATAGTCAGAGCTTTGAAATTTTGACACAAGATAGTCAGATAAATACCCTAACTACCAACACTATTCCCACCGTTCTATCTCTCCTGACTATCCTACCATCGCCACTTTTCTCAAGGAATTACTATTGGACACAACTCAATTTTTCGCCAAACTGATCTGACATCTTTTCACATTTGTCCTTTTTTCTCACACTTCCAAAATAGTCAGAGCTTTGAAATTTTGACACAAGATAGTCAGATAAATACCCTAACTACCCACACTATTCCCACCGTTCTATCTCTCCTGACTATCGAGCTATCGCCAATAGAATCTAACCCAAATCTCTTCTCTACCCTTCCATAGGTGTGTCTTCGGTCATAGGAGGCCTAGTCACCGGGCGAACTCTCAACGGCCATGCCTTCCAGAACCCTCCAGTAGAGTATGCCCGGGGCTACCCACGACCCCAAAACCCTAACCCCCCCTTAAACGGTAACCTTGACCCCCTACACCCCCCCTATGGACGAAATCCCGACCCTGCCCGCGGTTATCCCAGACCCCAAAACGGAGACAACCCCCCCTTAAGGAACCCCGACCCTGCCCGCGGATTTCCAAGACCCCCAGTCCCATTCAACCACCCCTTAGATGCCCCCCTGGACGCCCCCCACGACCACTATGAGGAGCCCTCGCCCCCCCCACCTCCTGGAGGCGAGTGCTGGGCTGTGGTTTTCGCTCCTGACGGCTCGCGGTTGGCGTGGTCATGTGGATATCGTAAGGTGGTCATACTCCCCTGGAACAGATACAAAAACTGCCTGTGAGTATGGAGTTGAGTTTAGTTTTTTGGCTTTTTGACCACTTTAGAGTTGAGTTAGAGGGATGAAATTTTGACAGTTGATAGCTTAGTATTTCCTCTAACTATTCGCGTAATCCGCTTCTTGCTATCTCTGCTGGGTATCGAACTATGGACCAAAGTATCAAGCCACTTCGCCAGACTTTTTGATTTTGGGGGATGAAATGACTTTAGTTTTTTGCTCTATTCACCACTTTAGAATGGAGTTAGAGGGATGAAATTTTGACAGTTGATAGCTTAGTATTTCCTCTAACTATTCGCGTAATCCGCTTCTTGCTATCTCTGCTGGGTATCGAACTATGGACCAAAGTATTAAGACAGTTTGCCAAACTATGATTTTTTTGGGGGTGAGATCACTTTAGTTTTTTGCCTTTTTGACCACTTTAAAGTTGAGTTAGAGGGATGAAATTTTGGCAGTAGATAGCTTAGTCTTTGCTCTAACTACTCGTGCAATCCGTTTCTTTCTATCTCTACTGGGTATCGAACTATGGACCAAAGTATCAAGCCATTTCGCCAGACTTTTTGATTTTGGGGGATGAAATGACTTTAGTTTTTTGCCTTTTTGACCACTTTAGAATTGAGTTAGAGGGATGAAATTTTGACAGTAGAAAGCTTAGTCTTTGCTCTAACTACTCGTGCAATCCGTTTCTTTCTATCTCTACTGGGTATCGAACTATGTGCCAAAGGATTAAGACAGTTTGCCAAACTATGATTTTTTTGGGGGGGTGAGATCACTTTAGTTTTTTGCCTTTTTGACCACTTTAAAGTTGAGTTAGAGGGATGAAATTTTGGCAGTAGATAGCTTAGTCTTTGCTCTAACTACTCGTGCAATCCGTTTCTTTCTATCTCTGCTGGGTATCGAACTATGTGCCAAAGGATTAAGACAGTTTGCCAGACTTTGATTTTGGGGGGTGAAATGACTTTAGTTTTTTTGGCTTTTTGACCACTTTAGAGTTGAGTTAGAGGGATGAAATTTTGACAGTAGATAGCTTAGTCTTTGCTCTAACTACTCGTGCAATCCGTTTCTCTCTATCTCTACTGGGTATCGAACTATATGCCAAAGAATCAAGCCATTTCGCCAGACTTTTTGATTTTTGGGGGATGAAATGACTTTAGTTTTTTGGCTTTTTGACCACTTTAGAATTGAGTTAGAGGGATGAAATTTTGACCGTAGATAGCTTAGTCTTTCCTCTAACTACTCGTGCAATCCGTTTCTTTCTATCTCTGCTGGGTATCGAACTGTGGACCAAAGTATTCAGACATTCCGCCACCCTTTGCCTTTTCGGGTTGGCGAGAAAACCTTACTATTTTGCATTTTTCGAGTGTTTCCAAAATAGTTAGAGATTTCAAATTTTTACACAGGATAGTTAGACGTTTCCCCTAACTATCCCGACTATCCGCTTGTCTCCATCTCTACCGGGTGTCGAACTGTGGACCAAAGTTTAGAGACATTTTACCAGCTCTCGTGTCCAGCTGAATGATACGACTTACAAAAACTGTGTGAGAGATGGGGTGGTGTCTCTCTCTCTCTCTCTCTCTCTCTCTCTCTCTCTCTCTCTCTCTCTCTCTCTCTCGTTATATAAAGACCCGTTTTCAGAGAGAGAGAGAGAGAGAATGGACCCTACACTTCCTCCTCCTCCTCCTCCTCCTTCCTCTTCCTCGTCCGTACTTCCTCTTCCTTACCCTACTTCCTCCTCCTCCTCCTCCTCCTCCTCCTCTTCTTCTTCTTCTTCTTCTTCTTCTTCTTTCGTGTGTGTGTGTGTGTGTGTGTGTGTGTGTGTGTGTGTGTGTGTGTGTGTGTGTGTGTGTGTGTGTAAATATCACTTGATCTACGACTCTCTCTCTCTCTCTCTCTCTCTCTCTCTCTCTCTCTCTCTCTCTCTCTCTCTCTCTCTCTCTCTCTCTCTCTCTCTCTCTCTCTCTCTCTCTCTCTCTCTCTCTCTGTGTGTGTGTGTGTGTGTGTGTGAATATAAATACCACTTGTTTTACGTCTCTCTCTCTCTCTCTCTCTCTCTCTCTCTCTCTCTCTCTCTCTCTTTGTGTGTGTGTGAAAGCAGACTCGCAACAGAGAGAGAGAGAGAGAGAGAGAGAGAATGAGATACACTCGTGACCTTGAGAGAATCTAATAATAATCTCTCTCTCTCTCTCTCTCTCTCTCTCTCTCTCTCTCTCTCTCTCTCTCTCTCTCTCTCTCTCTCTCTCTCTCTCTCTCTCCTCAACGAATCCCTTAGGCAGTAGAAGTAGAAGCTTTGGTTACCTAACTTCTTTATGGTCATGCCACACCTTTTAACATTTTTGCTATTTTCTTATACTTCCCAAATAGTCAGAGATCCCAAATTTTGACACCAGATCGTCAGATAAATTCTCTAACTATCCACACTATCCCCATCTCTCTATCCCTCTTGACTATTGAACTATGACTATTTGTTTCCAAGTGTTTGTGTCGAACATAGTCAAATTTTTCACTAAACTGCTCTGACATCTCTTAACCTTTTTCCATTTTTCACCCACTTGGAATAGAGTTAGTGTTTCCAAATTTTGACACGTGATAGTCAGATAAATTCTCTAACTAGCCACACTATTCCCATCTCTCTATCCCTCTTGACTATTGAACTATGACCATTTGTTTCCAGGTGTTTGTGTCGAACATAGTCAAATTTTTCACCAAACTGCTCTGACATCTCTCAACCTTTTTCCATTTTTCACCCACTTGGAATAGAGTTAGTGTTTCCAAATTTTGACACGAGATAGTCAGATAAATTCCCTGACTATCTCTACTATTCCCATCTCTCTATCCCTCTTGACTATTGAACTATGACTATTTGTTTCCAGGTGTTTGTGTCGAACATAGTCAAATTTTTCACCAGACATCTCTGACATCTCTCAACCTTTTTCCATTTTTCACCCACTTGGAATAGAGTTAGGGCTCCCAAATTTTGACACGAGATAGTCAGATCAATTCCCTGACTGTCTCTACTATTCCCATCTCTATATCCATCTTGACTATTGAACTATGACTATTTGTTTCCAGGTGTTTGTGTCGAACATAGTCAAATTTTTCACCAGACTGCTCTGACATCTCTCAACCTTTTTCCATTTTTCACCCACTTGGAATAGAGTTAGGGCTCCCAGATTTTGACACGAGATAGTCAGATAAATTCCCTGACTATCTCTACTATTCCCATCTCTCTATCCCTCTTGACTATTGAACTATGACTATTTGTTTCCAGGTGTTTGTGTCGAATTTTTCACCAGACTGCTCTGACATCTCTCAACCTTTTTCCATTTTTCACCCACTTGGAATAGAGTTAGGGCTCCCAGATTTTGACACGAGATAGTCAGATAAATTCCCTGACTATCTCTACTATTCCCATCTGTCTATCCCTCCTGACTATTGAACTATGACCATTTATTTCCAGGTGTTTGTGTCGAACATAGTCAAATTTTTCACCAAACTGCTCTGACATCTCTCAACCTTTTTCCATTTTTCACCCACTTGGAATAGAGTTAGGGCTCCCAAATTTTGACACGAGATAGTCAGATCAATTCCCTGACTATCTCTACTATTCCCATCTCTCTATCCCTCCTGACTATTGAACTATGACCATTTATTTCCAGGTGTTTGTGTCGAACATAGTCAAATTTTTCACCAAACTGCTCTGACATCTCTCAACCTTTTTCCATTTTTCACCCACTTGGAATAGAGTTAGTGTTTCCAAATTTTGACACGAGATAGTCAGATAAATTCCCTGACTATCTCTACTATTCCCATCACTCTATCCCTCTTGACTATTGAACTATAACTATTTATTTCCAGGTGTTTGTGTCGAACATAGTCAAATTTTTCACCAAACTGCTCTGACATCTCTCAACCTTTTTCCATTTTTCACCCACTTGGAATAGAGTTAGGGCTCCCAAATTTTGACACGAGATAGTCAGATCAATTCCCTGACTATCTCTACTATTCCCATCTCTCTATCCCTCCTGACTATTGAACTATGACTATTTATTTCCAGGTGTTTGTGTCGAACATAGTCAAATTTTTCACCCAACTGCTCTGACATCTCTCAACCTTTTTCCATTTTTCACCCACTTAGAATAGAGTTAGTGTTTTCAAATTTTGACACGAGATAATCATATAAATTCCCTGACTACCCCCACTACTCCCATCTCTGTATCCCTCCTGGTTATCGAACTGGGACCATTCAAACCGGCCAACCAACACCTCGAACTGGTCCTAAATCGTCCTAACACTCCCTTCTCTTACAGCCTGAGCCAGGACAGCCTTGACCCTCGCGGCGTCCCACTTTCCGCTGAGAGAGTCAACCTGGACGCTGGCTTCCCCGTGACCAGTCTTGCATTTGGAACTGGGATACCCGAGCAGGAACTTAAGGTCAAACGCGACTACTGGATCCGATTCGACTACACGAAGGATTTGATCTTAGCTTCGGGTCACGCCAACGGCAGGATACGCATCTGGGATCCTTATAACGGTACGGAGGTCCTAGAGGAGTCCTTCGGGAACCCACGTAGTGAATAGGACTCTCGTAGGACTTGGGATTCGCAGGATATTGAAGGATTAAGAGAAGGATGTCATCTCTTGGAATTCCAGTTAGAAATTGATATCCTTAACTTTTTCTCTTATTTTGAAGGATTTTTAGGACTCTTCAAGGATAGGAATGTCTAGAGGAGTCCTTCGGGAACCCTCTTAGTGAATAGGACTCTCGGAGGACTTAGGATTCGCAGGATATTGAAGGATTAAGAGAAGGATGTCATCTCTTGGAATTCCAGTTAGAAATTGATATCCTTAACTTTTTCCCTTTTTCTCTTGTTTTGAAGGATTTTCAGGACTCTTCAAGGATAGGAATGTCTAGAGGAGTCCTTCAGGAACCCTCTTAGTGAATAGGACTCTCGTAGGACTTAGGATTCGCAGGATATTGAAGGATTAAGAGAAGGATGTCATCTCTTGGAATTCCAGTTAGAAATTGATATCCTTTCCTTTTTCTCTTATTTTGAAGGATTTTTAGGACTCTTCAAGGATAGGAATGTCTAGAGGAGTCCTTCGGGAACCCACGTAGTGAATAGGACTCTCGTAGGACTTAGGATTCGCAGGATATTGAAGGATTAAAAGAATGATGTCATCTTGGAATTCCAGTAAGAAATTGATATCCTTAACTTTTTCCCTTTTTCTCTTATTTTGAAGGATTTTTAGGACTCTTCAAGGATAGGAATGTCTAGAGGAGTCCTTCGGGAACCCACGTAGTGAATAGGACTCTCGTAGGACTTAGGATTCGTAGGATATTGAAGGATAAATACGAGGATATCCTGCTTAAGAGATGGAGAAAGATTGATATCCATTTTATATATATATGCCCATCTACTACTACTACTACTACTACTACTACTACTTCTACTTCTACACTTAAACCACTACCACCACGTAATTCCTCACCCTCTTAAACCTAATATTCCTCACCCCACAACCCCCACTACTACAACCCACCTACTACTTAAATACTACAACCATTACTTATATACTTACAGGGAAGCTGCTCCTGGAACTTACGGACCACACCAAGCCTGTAACGGACTTGGCCTTCGCCCCTGATGGCTCACTTAGGCTCTCCTCTGCCTCCCGCGATGGTACTATCAAGGTCAGTTATAAGTAGTAGTAGTAGTAGTAGTAGTAGGGGTTGGGTGGTAGAAGTAGATGGTGTTGGGTGTTGGATAGTAGTATAATGGTTGTTCTAAATGTTGTGGTGATAGTCAGGATAGTCTAAAGTGTAGTTGTAGATGTTGTTGTTGTTATTATTATTATTATTATTATTATTATTATTGTTGTTGTTGTTGTTGTTGTTGTTGAATAGTTGACCTCAGCGTCTAAGGATGGGACTATCAAGGTAACTATTTCTATTACTATTATTATTATTTTTAGTACATGTGTTTGTGTGTTCATACGTGTGTGTGTGTCATGAAATTGTGTATATATATTTCCATGACTTAAATACTACTACTACTACTACTACTACTACTACTACTACTACTACTACTACTACTACTATCACTCCTAGACCATTCTAAGTATGACTATCGGATTCAGCAGCCTCGCAAACCTACTATCCGTCACCTCACAGCCCTACTATCGCCACTACAGGTCTGGGACATGTCTGACGATGGCAACATGTTCAAGACTCTCCGGGAACACGCGGCCCCAGTTCGAGCCCTCGCGTGGTCACCCGATGCGGCCATGTTGGTTTCTGCCGGGGACAAGCAGAAGGTATGGTAGAATTGACCTTAGTTTTTTGGGGTTTTGAGTGGTTTCCGAAATAGTTAGAGAGTTGGGATTTTGAGAGTGGATAGTCAGATGGATTGTCTATCTATCCTAACTATCCGTTTCTTTCTATTCCTCATGATTTATTACCCACTATGAACAGAGTTAGAGTTTCCAAATTTTGACACATGATAGTCAGATAAATTCCCTAACTATCCACACTATTCCCATCTTCCTATTCCTCATGACTATCCTACTATGACCATTTGTTTCCAGGCATTGGTGTTGAACATAGTCAAAATTTTCACCAAACTGCTCCGACATCTCTTAACCTTTTTCCATTTTTCACCCACTTGGAATAGAGTTAGAGTTCCCAAATTTTGACACCTGATAGTCAGATAAATTCTCTAACTATCCACACTATCCCCATCTCTCTATCCCTCCTGACTATTGAACTATGACCATCTATTTCCAGGCGTTGGTGTCGAACATAGTCAATTTTTTCACCAAACTGCTCTGACATCTCTTATCCTTTTTCCATTTTTCACCCACTTGGAAAAGAGTTAGAGTTCCCAAATTTTGACACAAGATAGTCAGATAAATTCCCTAACTATCCACACTATTCCCATCTTCCTATCCCTCCTGACTATCCTACTATTCCAGGTACTACTCTGGGACATGGTGGGCTACAAGCTGGCGCGTCGTCTGAGCGGGCATTTCAACACTGTCCTATCCTGCTGCTTCTCCCCCGATGGAGCCCTGGTGGCCACTGCTTCCAGGGACACAAGAGTCATTGTATGGGACCCCAACACAGGTAGGTTTAATTAGAGATAGCTCACTTCTGGCTCACTTTCTCTCTCTCAAATTTTTACAGGAGATAGTTTAATAATTTCCCTAACTATCCTGACTATCCCCATCCTTCTAGCCTTCCTAACTATTGAACTATTGGGATAAATAGTCAGACTATTTCCCTCATCTGTATATTTTTTGGGTGTGATATCACTTTACATTTTTGCATTTTTTACTACTTTCTAAATGAGTTACAAGGTTCAAATTTTTACAGGAGATAGTTTAATAATTTCCCTAACTATCCTGACTATCCCCATCCTTCTAGCCTTCCTAACTATTGAACTATCAGGAGAAATACAAAGACTATTTCCCTCATCTGTATATTTTTTGGGTGTGATATCTCTTGACATTATTCCATTTTTTACTACTTTCTAAATGAGTTACAAGGTTCAAATTTTTACAGGAGATAGTTTAATAATTTCCCTAACTATCCTGACTATCCCCATCCTTCTAGCCTTCCTAACTATTGAACTATCGGGAGAAATACTAAGACTATTTCCCTCATCTGTATATTTTTTGGGTGTGATATCACTTTACATTTTTGCATTTTTTACTACTTTCTAAATGAGTTACAAGGTTCAAATTTTTACAGGAGATAGTTTAATAATTTCTCTAACTATCCTGACTATCCCCATCCTTCTAGCCCTCCTGACTACTGAACTATCGGGAGAAATACAAAGACTATTTCCCTCATCTGTATATTTTTTGGTGTGATATCACTTTACATTTTTGCATTTTTTACTACTTTCTAAATGAGTTACAAGGTTCAAATTTTTACAGGAGATAGTTTAATAATTTCCCTAACTATCCTGACTATCCCCATCCTTCTAGCCCTCCTGACTACTGAACTATCCACCAAAATAGTTAGACACATAATTTCGAAAAAACATAACCTTAATTTTTCAAAGCCACACACCTACCCCGTTACAACCACTACTACTACTACTACTACTACTACTTATAATACTAACTTAACTACTTACAGGGACGCAGCTAAGGGTCTTCCACCACCTCCTCCCCCCCCCTGGCGTGATTTATATGTCGGGAGCCAATTCCTCGGCAGCTTTTGATGTCTCGATCTCGCCCACTGGGGTACATCTTGTCTCAATTTGCAGTGACGGGTGAGTGGCTCGTGATTTCAGCGGACATTTTCTCGGAAGTTAGGAGGGTTAGGAGCATGGGGTTGGTGGGTGAAGGTGCTCCTAACACTCACCTATAACTCCTATAACTGCCATTGCTCATAACCTTATAGTTCCTGAGATATCTACACTTTAATGAAAACTTTGACCATTTTTTTAGTGCCAAATTTGATCTCGATTCTAACTTCAACTGCCAATATCTCAGAATCCACATGAGTTAGGAACACGAGATTCTAACACAAGATGCTCCTAACACTCACCTACAACTCCTATAACTGCCATTGCTCACAACCTTATAGTTGCTGAGATATTTGGGTTTGATTAGAGACTTTCGACTTTAATATCGTGCCAAAAGTGACCTCAATTTGACTATAGCTCTAACTTCAACAGGCAATATCTCAGAATCCACATGAGTTAGGAACACGAGATTCTAACACAAGATGCTCCTAACACTCCCCTACAACACCTATAACTGGCATTGCTCATAACCTTATAGTTCCTGAGATATCTACACTTTAATGAAAACTTTGACCATTTTTTTAGTGCCAAATTTGATCTCGATTCTAACTTCAACTGCCAATATCTCAGAATCCACGAGAGTTAGGAACACGAGATTTTAACACAAGATGCTCCTAACATTCACCTATAACACCTATAACTGGCAGTGCTCACAACCTTATAGTTCCTGAGGTATCTACACTTTTATGAAAACTTTGACCATTTTTTTAGTGCCAAATTTGATGTCGATTCTAACTTCAACTGCCAATATCTCAGAATCCACGAGAGTTAGGAACACAAGATTTTAACACAAGATGCTCCTAACATTCACCTATAACTGCTATAACTGCCATTGCTCATAACCTTATAGTTCCTGAGATATCTACACTTTAATGAAAACTTTGACCATTTTTTTAGTGCCAAATTTGATGTCGATTCTAACTTCAACTGCCAATATCTCAGAATCCACGAGAGTTAGGAACACGAGATTCTAACACAAGATGCTCCTAACATTCACCTATAACTCGTATAACTGCCAGTGCTCACAACCTTATAGTTGCTGAGATATTTGGGTTTAATTAGAGACTTTCGACTTTAATATCGTGCCAAAAGTGACCTCAATTTGACTATAGCTCTAACTTCAACTGCCAATATCTCAGAATCCACGAGAGTTAGGAACACAAGATTTTAACACAAGATGCTCCTAACACTCACCTACAACTCCTATAACTGCCATTGCTCATAACCTTATAGTTCAGGAGATATCTACACTTTAATGAAAACTTTGACCATTTTTTTAGTGCCAAATTTGATGTCGATTCTAACTTCAACTGCCAATATCTCAGAATCCACGAGAGTTAGGAACACAAGATTTTAACACAAGATGCTCCTAACACTCACCTCTAACTCCTATAACTGCCATTGCTCATAACCTTATAGTTCCTGAGATATCTACACTTTAATGAAAACTTTGACCATTTTTTTAGTGCCAAATTTGATCTCGATTCTAACTTCAACTGGCAATATCACAGAATCCACAACAGTTAGGAACACAAGATTCTAACACAAGATGCTCCTAACTCTCCCCTACAACACCTATAACTGGCAGTGCTCATAACCTTATAGTTCAGGAGATATTTGTACTTAACTAAAAACTTTCCAACACAAAAATATCCAAAATTCAATGACAACTTCAACTGGCAATATCTCAGAATCCACGAGAGTTAGGAACACAAGATTCTAACACAAGATGCTCCTAACACTCCCCTACAACACCTATAACTGGCAGTGCTCACAACCTTACAGTTCATGAGATTCTTCTTCTCTGTTTGTTTACAAGTACAATTATGATGGTGTGCGCCTGTCTCCGGGGCAGTGTGAGGGAGGCTGTGTCAGCTGCCTGGCTCCCTGCGTGGCGGGGCAGCGCACCCTGTGTGTGTGTGTGTGTGTGTGTGTGTGTGGCAGGGTGGTGGTGGTGGTGGTGGTGGCATTGGTGTCCCCCAGGGGCCTCTTCCCCAGTGGCTGCCTGTGGACCTCTGCTGGCAGGCTGCTGATGACCTGGGTGGTGTGGGTCGCCGCGGAGGTGGGTCGGCCCCCCCGGCAGCCTGGCCGTGCACCATCCCGCCACACTGCCTGGCCACACACTGCCTGGCCACACACTGCCTGGCTCTGCTGCCGGCCACCCAGGTCTCCCCAGCCTGGCCCTGTTCTGCATGGCCTCCACCCATGCCACAACACCGTGGGTACAGACACACAGCCCTGAGTCCCCTGCCTGACCCCCTCAGTGCTGGCCCGGCACTCCTCGGCCACGGGCTCCTGCACCGCCCACCTCCGCTGAGGGATGGGGCCACGCCAAGGAAAAACTTGGATCAATTATTACTGTCAAGTTTGATCTCAACTCTAATTTTAATCTCAAATATCTCAGAATCCACGTCAGTTAGGAACACAATATGCCCCGAACACTCACCTATAACTGGCAATATCTCAGAATCCACATGAGTTAGGAACACAAGATTCTAACACAAGGTGCTCCTAACACTCCCCTACAACACCTATAACTGCCATTGCTCATAACCTTATAGTTCAGGAGATATCTACACTTTAATGAAAACTTTGACCATTTTTTTGTGCCAAATTTGATGTCGATTCTAACTTCAACTGGCAATATCTCAGAATCCACATCAGTTAGGAACACGAGATTTTAACACAAGATGCTCCTAACACTCACCTCTAATTCCTATAACTGGCAGTGCTCATAACCTTATAGTTCCTGAGATATCTACACTTTAATGAAAACTTTGGCAATTTTTTTAGTGCCAAATTTGATCTCGATTCTAACTTCAACTGCCAATATCTCAGAAGCCACGAGAGTTAGGAACACAAGATTTTAACACAAGGTGCTCCTAACATTCACCTATAACTCCTATAACTGCCATTGCTCATAACCTTATAGTTCAGGAGATATCTACACTTTAATGTAAACTTTGACCATTTTTTTAGTGCCAAATTTGATCTCGATTCTAACTTCAACTGCCAATATCTCAGAATCCACATGAGTTAGGAACACAAGATTCTAACACAAGATGCTCCTAACACTCCCCTACAACACCTATAAGGGGCAGTGCTCACAACCTTATAGTTCAGGAGATATTAGAGTTTTGTTAAAGACTTTCAGCATTAAAATCATGCCAAAAATGACCTCAACTTAACCATAACTCAAACTTCAACTGCCAATATCTCAGAATCCACAACAATTAGGAACACAAGATTCTAATACAAGATGCACCTATAACTCCTATAATTCCCACCATTCCCGCATTCCAGGTTCCTGAGATTCTGGGACTTAACAACGGACAGTGACCAACCGGTGTCTGAGGGCCGGGTGCTTCAAGGGGATACAATGTTAACCTGTACCTTCTCACCACTTGGAGGGGCTGTCTGTGTTGGGTAAGTATTTTTGATGTCACCTTTGTTTACATTTTCCTCATTATCTCCTTTATCTCTTTACCTATCTTCTTCCCCTTTTATGTGAAGATAGGTAATTAAATTCTCCATCTTTCCATGTCTCCGGTTTTTCTCTCCATCCCTCCATACCTCCACAAACAGGCCTGGAAGTTGGAGGTAAAAATTCAGATCACCATTTTTTTCCACATTTTTGCTCTCACCTTTCTTTACTTTTCCCTCATTATCTCCTTTATCCTTCTACCTATCTTCTTCCCCTTTTATGTGAAGATAGGTAATTAAATTCTCCATCTCTCCATGTCTCCGGTTTTTCTCTCCATGCCTCCATACCTCCACAAACAGGCCTGGAAGTTGGAGGTAAAAATTCAGATCACCACTTTTTTCCACATTTTTCCTTCCACCTTTGTTTACATTTTCCTCATTATCTCCTTTATCTCTTTACCTATCTTCTTCCCCTTTTATATGAAGATAGACCAATAAATTCTCCATCTCTCCATGTCTCCTGTTTTTCTCTCCATCCCTCCGTTCCTCCACAAACAGGCATGGAATTTGGAGGTAAAAGTTCGGATTACCCATTTTTTTCACATTTTTCCTTCCACCTTTGTTTACTTTTCCCTCATTATCTCCTTTATCCTTCTACCTATCTTCTTCCCCTTTTATGTGAAGATAGACCGATAAATTCTCCATCTCTCCATGTCTCCGGTTCTTCTCTCCATGCCTCCATACCTCCACAAACAGGCCTGGAATTTGGAGGTAAAAGTTCGGATCACCCCTTTTTTCCACAGTTTTGCTTCCACCTTTGTTTACATTTCCCTCATTATCTCCTTTATCTCTTTACCTATCTTCTTCCCCTTTTATGTGAAGATAGGTAATTAAATTCTCCATCTCTCCATGTCTCCGGTTTTTCTCTCCATGCCTCCGTTCTCTCCCCACAGGCACGAAAGCGGGAGTCTCCTCTTCTACTCCGCACCAACGCACATTCCCTCGCTGCTCCACCTCTCCAGACTCTCCCTCCGCAAGGCCGTCTCCTCCCCCTCCTCCCTCCCACTCCTCCCCCTCCCCCCCGCCCTCCTCCCCTACCTCACCTACAGGAGGCTCTGAGGAGGAGGAGGAAGAAGAGGAGGAAGAGGAAGATTGTCATAGTTTATTATTGTCATATTATTATTATTTTGGGGCCAATCATTAGAGGAGAGAGAGAGAGAGAGAGAGAGAGAGAGAGAGAGAGAGAGAGAGAGAGAGAGAGAGAGAGAGAGAGAATTAAGAAGAAAAAAAAAGTAATTTTAATAACTCGGAAAGTGCCATTTATACAGTGCCATTAGAGAGAGAGAGAGAGAGAGAGAGAGAGTGCCAGAGAGCCATAGCCTTCGCCAAAACACACACACACACACACACACACACACACACACACACACACACACACGTTGCCCTCAAATGCTGCAATGCTCTTAATTTCAACTGCCATTATCTCAGGTGTTAGGAGAGTTAGGGACACGAGATTCTAACACAAGATGCTCCTAACACTCACCCCCAACACCTATAACTGGCAGTGCTTACAACCTTATAGTTCAGGAGATATTTGGATTTTGTTAAAGACTTTCAACTTTAAAATCAAGCCAAATTTGACTATAGCTCTAACTTCAACTGCCAATATCTCAGAATCCACATGAGTTAGGAACGCGAGATTCTAACACAAGATGCTCCTAACACTCACCTACAACACCTATAACTGGCAGTGCTCACAACCTTATAGTTCAGGAGATATTTGGATTTTGTTAAAGACTTTCAACTTTAAAATCAAGCCAAATTTGACTATAGCTCTAACTTCAACTGCCAATATCTCAGAATCCACATGAGTTAGGAACACGAGATTCTAACACAAGATGCTCCTAACACTCACCCACAACACCTATAACTGGCAGTGTTCACAACCTTATAGTTCAGGAGATATTAGGGTTTTGTTAAAGACTTTCAACTTTAAAATCATGCCAGAAATGACCTCAATTTGATTATAGGTCTAACTTCAACTGTCATTATCTCAGGTGTTAGGGGAGTTAGGAACATGAGATTCTAACACAAGATGCTCCTAACACTCACCCACAACACCTATAACTGGCAGTGCTCACAACCTTATAGCTCCGGAGATACTTAC
>NW_026111827.1:215000-245000 GCF_024679095.1 Eriocheir sinensis
GAAGTTACAGTAGATTGGTCATGTAGAGAAAGTAATAGTTTTAATGTTTCTTATCAAACCCAAATATCTCGGGAACTATAAGGTTGTGAGCACTGCCGGTTATAGGTGTTGTAGGGGAGTGTTAGGAGCATCTTGTGGTAGAATCTCGTGTTCCTAACTGTTGTGGATTCTGAGATATTGGGAGTTGAAGTTAGAGTAGATTGGTCATGTAGAGAAAGGGTAATAGTTTTAATGTTTCTTATCAAACCCAAATATCTCGGGAACTATAAGGTTGTGAGCACTGCCGGTTATAGGTGTTGTAGGTGAGTGTTAGGAGCATCTTGTGTTAGAATCTCGTGTTCCTAACTGTTGTGGATTCTGAGATATTGCCAGTTGAAGTTAGAGCTATGGTCAAATTGAGGCCATTTTTCCACCATGTTGATCGGAAGTTGTCTAGACCAATCCCCATTTTCTCACCTATATCTTATTATTTTGGGGAGTCTATTAGGTCTGTCTTATAGAACATTTCCTCAGCTTTCCAATGGTGCCCTCAAAAGTGCTCTACGTGTCCTGGAAATGGGAGAAAAATGGCAAAATGTGAGAGGGTGTGTCAACCGAGATCGCCATTTTTCCATCATGTTGATCAGAAGGTGCCCAGATTAATCCCTATTTTCTCACCTATATCTTATTATTTTCGGGTGTCTTTTAGGTTCATTTTATAGTAAATTTCCTCAGCTTTCCAACGGTGCCCTCAAAAGTGCTCTACGTGTCCTGGAAATGGGAGAAAAATGGCAAAATATAAGAGGCTGTGACAATCAAGACCGCCATTTTTCCGCCATGTTGATCGGAAGTTGCCTAGATTAATCCCTATTTTCTTACCTATATCTTATCAGTTTTGGATGTTGTTTAGGTTCATTTTATAGTAAATTTCCTGGGCTTTCCAATGGTGTCCTCAAAAGTGCTCTACGTGCCCTAAAAATGGGAGAAAAATGGCAAAATGTGAGAGGGTGTGTCAACCGAGATCGCCATTTTTCCACCATGTTGATCGGAAGTTGCCTAGATTAATCCCCATTTTCTCACTTATATATTATCTTGTTTGTGTGTTGTTTAGGTTTATCTTATAGTAAATTTCCTCATCTTTCCAACGGTGGCCTCAAAAGTGCTCTACGTGTCCTGGAAATTGGGGAAATATGGCAAAATATGAGAGCGTATATCAGTCAAATCATTCCACCTTTCTCAATCTTTTTCTCTACTTCTCCTTTATCACTAAATCTTTCTCTCTCCTTTTTGTGTGTGAAGATAGCCAAATAAATTCCCTATCTTCCCATCTAAACACTTTTTCTCTATCCTTATCCATTCGGCCGTAATTCCCATCTTTATCCGTATTTTTGTTCTCCAGCACACCCGGAAGCCCCCCTTAATAGATATCCTCTGCGATGTCTTTTGGTCGCAAGCGCCCAGACCTCAGTGGCATGACCTCAATCTGCCTCAACAACCTGGCCTATGGCATGACCCGAGAGGACCTGAAGAGGGTATTTGAGAAGTTCGGTGAGATCGGAGACGTCTACATACCCAATGGATCCCGGGGTTTTGGCTTCGTAAGGTGGGTGTGATTCTAGAGTTTTTTTCCAGGTTATGTATTTTGATGATCTTTTCTTCAATATCTTCTCTGTCCTTCTCTGTATGTTCATGGGCAGCATCATTTCATGTGTTGTTTTGTTTTTTGTACAATGGTAGTGTGCATTGATGTATATATAGAATTGTAGCGAGCTTATTGATGTTAAGTAACGATATTTTGTACAATTTCATCGCTGTTGTTAATGGCAGCAAGCACACTTACATTAATTAACAATGCATTGATGTATATATAGAATAGTAGCGAGCTTATTGAAACCAAGTAACGATATTTTGTACAATTTCATCGCTGTTGTTAATGGCAGCAAGCACACTTATATTAATTAACTATGCATTGATGTATATATAGAATAATAGTGAGCTTATTGAAACCAAGTAACGATATTTTGTACAATTTCATCACTGTTGTTAATGGCAGCAAGCACACTTATATTAATTAACTATGCATTGATGTATATAGAGAATAATAGCGAGCTTATTGAAACCAAGTAACGATATTTTGTACAATTTCATCGCTGTTGTTAATGGCAGCAAGCACACTTATATTAATTAACTATGCATTGATGTATATATAGAATAATAGCGAGCTTATTGAAACCAAGTAACGATATTTTGTACAATTTCATCGCTGTTGTTAATGGCAGCAAGCACACTTATATTAATTAACAATGCATTGATGTATATAGAGAATGGTAGCGAGCTTATTGATATTAAGTATTGATATTATGTACAATTTCATCGCTGTTTTTAATGGTACTAAGCACACTTATATTAATTAACTATGCATTGATGTATATATAGAATAATAGTGAGCTTATTGAAACTATGTAACGATATTATGTACAATTTCATCGCTGTTGTTAATGGTAGCAAGCACACTTATATTAATTAACAATGCATTGATGTATATAGAGAATGGTGGCGAGCTTATTGAAACTATGTAACGATATTATGTACAATTTCATCGCTGTTGTTAATGGCAGCAAGCACACTTATATTAATTAACTATGCATTGATGTATATATAGAATAATAGCGAGCTTATTGAAACCAAGTAACGATATTTTGTACAATTTCATCGCTGTTGTTAATGGCAGCAAGCACACTTATATTAATTAACTATGCATTGATGTATATAGAGAATAATAGCGAGCTTATTGAAACCAAGTAACGATATTATGTACAATTTCATCGCTGTTGTTAATGGCAGCAAGCACACTTATATTAATTAACAATCTGAGTTACTTTACAATATTGATTACAACTCATCAATCCAATCACCAGAAGGGCCTACCCAATCACACTTAATCTCATAAAGTATGTGGGGATGTTTAGTCTTGGGCATAGCTAACAAATCTACTCTAGTCAAATTTCTATGGTGCGTAATTGACGTGCTCTGTGCTGTATTGAGGCCAGCGACGCACATTAGAAATCAAGGGAAATGTGTTTAATTCCTGCAATGCTTAGAAAACCTTTGCATTGTTACCCTCCGTGCTGTATTGAGGCCAGCGACGGTGAACACCAAGCTGCCGATCTTTCATTCCTTCTCCTATCTAATGTGTGTGTGTGTGTGTGTGTGTGTGTGTGTGTGTTATTCAGCGACGGTGTTGCTTACGTGATTGCCCTCCTGGAAAGAGCTCATAGAGGCGGATCTTTGGGTAAGGCTGAGACCCCACACACACCTGACCTTGCTCAAGGGGGACAGTGTTAATCTGCCAGCTGACGGAGGAAAACCCTTAGTGGTCTGAGCAGGACCTGAACCAGCTGGCTGACAGGAGGTTGTTGCTGGCTCTGCACTATACTGGCAGGGCAAAGTTTACAGGAGGTTGTTGCTGGCTCTGCACTATACTGGCAGGGCAAAGTTTACAGGAGGTTGTTGCTGGCTCTGCACTATACTGGCAGGGCAAAGTTTACAGGAGGTTGTTGCTGGCTCTGCACTATACTGGCAGGGCAAAGTTTACAGGAGGTTGTTGCTGGCTCTGCACTATACTGGCAGGGCAAAGTTTACAGGAGGTTGTTGCTGGCTCTGCACTATACTGGCAGGGCAAAGTTTACAGGAGGTTGTTGCTGGCTCTGCACTATACTGGCAGGGCAAAGTTTACAGGAGGTTGTTGCTGGCTCTGCACTATACTGGCAGGGCAAAGTTTACAGGAGGTTGTTGCTGGCTCTGCACTATACTGGCAGGGCAAAGTTTACAGGAGGTTGTTGCTGGCTCTGCACTATACTGGCAGGGCAAAGTTTACAGGAGGTTGTTGCTGGCTCTGCACTATACTGGCAGGGCAAAGTTTACAGGAGGTTGTTGCTGGCTCTGCACTATACTGGCAGGGCAAAGTTTGGCGGCCCGCCGGGAACTGAACCCGAGCTTGCTACTTTAGAGACAGCTGTGTGTGTGTGTGTGTGTGTGTGTGTGTGTGTGTGTGTGTGTGTGTGTGTGTCTGAAACTGTTATGTGTCGCTGTCTGTGGTCAATATGCAAGGGGGAGGTTGTCAGCTGGGATTTGTTTATTGTCAGTGAACAACATGAAGCCTTTGTGGAGGTTCATGGCAGCAATATTTTGTACAGCGGGAAACTGAACATCTCTGCACTCTACTGAAAGGTTACATTACACTACAAATTACTTACAATGGTTTTCTGCACTCTCCTTCAGACACATTTTCTTCATCAATATCCTGACCATCAGTCTCGGCCTCATCAGGATAAGGATTAAAACTTCCATTTGGCTTGGCTGCCATTTCCAGGATACTGCCCCAGCGTGTGTGTTGGGTACAAGGACGCCCCAAGCCTCCCACATGTACCTTGAGATGGTCCACCTTTGCCTTGGATAAAGGAATGAGCCTCACTCTCTAGGCAGACTATATTGGGAGAGGCTGAAAGCTGCGTCTGGTCCAGGATTTGAGCCCTTCCCGACCCCCACATGTCCCCGCACCCTTCTCCGAGCGACGGTTAGGTGTTGACACATAGATACCCAGTCTTATTGATGATAGACACACAGAAGTAGGAGCATCAACGACACGCAGACGAGCTGAGTTTCGGCGAGTGACTGTTTGAGAGAGCCGGAGTCCGTAAAACCATCCTGCTGCATATCTACAACATTAAAAGGAGTCTTGCTTGCCTTTGTGTTGTTGATGATTTCTTTGTGTTGATGAGGTGTGGACATGTAGCTATGATGCTGCGTGTTCTTCCCTATCAGACCGAAGTCCCGATCAGCTGTGGAGTAGATGAGAGTAACTTCTTAGAATCGCTTAGAGTGTTTCAGAGAGAGACTTAAAAGATTACTAGGGTGACATTTTTGCCCTGCCCAGAACAGTTGTCAGAAAGTATGAAGATGTATCAGAGAGAGACTTAAAAGATTACTAGGGTGACATTTTTGCCCTGCCCAGAACAGTTGTCAGAAAGTATGATGTATCAGAGAGAGACTTAAAAGATTACTAGAGTGATGTTTTTCCTCTCCCCAGAACAGTTGTCAGAAAGTATGAAGAGCTTGCAGACATCCTGAGGCACAGAGGTGTTCACAAGTTTCTGAATACAACTGCAAATCTCATTTCTGAATACAACTGCAAATCTCATTAACACCCATTTTGGCCGTCACATCATCCCACAAAAACATATGTGCTTTGCCATTTCTATAGTCCTCGGTCCAAACGTTGCTTACATAATCCATACATATTTGCAAAAGCCCCCATACACACAGTGACAGGTATATATCATCAACTGTTACGTGATAAAATCTAGTCCATCCCTTTTGCTGGTCACGATCGTCCGTTCGCCTCGTTTTGACTGCCAGAGATGGTTTGTTTTTGTACATAGGCAGTCTGCGTGTCCCAACTGCCTGATGCCCGGAAATCCTTGAATATAGCTTCTATGTTAGCATGACCCACAAGATCATAACGTTTTCTAAAGCAATCTCCTTCCCGGTGCACGCCTATCCTTGAATACAGCTTCTATGTTAGCATGACCCACAAGATCATAACGTTTTCTAAAGCAATCTCCTTCCCGGGGCACGCCTATCCTTGAATACAGCTTCTATGTTAGCATGACCCACAAGATCATAACGTTTTCTAAAGCAATCTCCTTCCTGGGCACGCCTATCCTTGAATACAGCTTCTATGTTAGCATGACCCACAAGATCATAACGTTTTCTAAAGCAATCTCCTTCCCGGGGCACGCCTATCCTTGAATACAGCTTCTATGTTAGCATGACCCACAAGATCATAACGTTTTCTAAAGCAATCTCCTTCCCGGGGCACGCCTAGATTTCGTTTGTGTTTGGCTACCCGTTTTTTCCAATTAGACTCGCTACATGGCCTCCTTCTGGCTTTTGCAGGTGTTGTGAATGTTGGGAGGCCGAGGGCAGCTTGTGTGCGACCAGGGAAAATATTAGCCTCACAGTGTGCCATGCAAGCAGCCAGGTGAACCCTCATGGCACACATACGAGAGGTCTTCCCCATAGTGCTCCTCGTAAACTATCCATGTACTTCCTTGACCAACACCACGGACACAAGCAGGATAGTCTCAGAAAACCTACTTGGCATGGGAGACGCCACACGGGCTGCCGAGACTAGGGAATCCAAGGCACCTTCCAGTACGAACTCTCTGACTCTTTTTCAACCTACTGGAGGATTGGATTCTGTTCGTACAGGGAAAGGTTGATGAGGTAGACATGGATTATAGTTTTCACTCAGTTCACTCGCGGGTCAAGAGTGGGTTGCTCGACATCGATGGGTCCGCCTCAATGTTCCTTCTCGGTATGGACGCTCGCTCAGGTACTTTCCGTTGCTGCCCGAAATCGCAGGGTCATCAACGCCAATTGTAGAACACTTGCGCGGTTGCATACGAGCATTGATGAACTGCTCGAGGAGACAAATAAGATGGTAGAGGTTATCAACATAGTTCTCAGACACATCGACCAGGGGAATCAGTTTCTCCTCCTAGATCAGGCCTTGCGTGTACTGGAAACCGTCATTAACCCCTGTCGCAAGGGCTAATCAGCAGGTCATTAGCGACATGGTAGAGTCAGACCTCCCTTGTTCCCTCTACGCGATTTCAGAACGACTATCCAGATCGGGTATCAAAATTACAGCCCCACGCCCTCATTCCCCTCGGACATGGGTCAATATTTTCACCCCATGGTTGAGTCCAGCGTCACCCCCTGATGCCATGATCATTGACGCTCCATTTCAGACGGCGGACGCATTTGAGGCTCACGAAATTGTTTGTTATGGAAAGATCATTGATGTATAGCAGGAAGCTCTGTCGAACGCCACTGGAAGCAAGTGATTCTAAACCTCGGTTCTTTTATAGTTTATGAATAATGTTAATATCTATTGTAACTAACATGAAATCAATAATATTAACATTTATAAGTAATAATAACAATAATAATCAATGCAACAGAAAAGTATTGGTGATTTTCGGAAAGCTTATTAGGCTATTTCAGCAAGTCTTAAAGGAAATTACATATACCTCTTTTAAAAGCTTATGTTAACTATTAAATCATGAAGATTATTAATATATTGAGTTTAATAATAATAATAATAACAATCACTTGATAATATCGCAGCACTAATAATGACTTACAGCCAAAAGTTGATGACAAATTCTCAAATCATCGCAAACAATATTTTTTCTGATTGTCTCTTGTTCATTATGATTATTTCTGTACAGTGCCATGATTTCTTTGTATCAATATAACAGGTGTTTGCACAGGTGTTTGGTCAGGTGTTTGGATTTTATTTGTTATTGTTTGTGCCATTAAGCTGACCATAGAAGAGACTGGAGAATATTTTATGGTAGGCCTCCAGCGTTTCAAAATAGATTCCAGCGTTCTGTTCTGTCTCCTTAAAACACTGAGCATCAATATGACAGGTGTTTGCACAGGTGTTTGGTCAGGTGTTTGGATTTTATTTGTTATTATTTGTGCCATTAAGCTGCCCATAGAAGAGACTGGAGAATATTATATACTAGGCCTCCAGCGTTTCAAAATAGATTCCAGCGTTCTGTCACAGGTGTTTGGTCAGGTGTTTGCACAGGTGTTTGGATTTTATTTGTTATTATTTGTGCCATTAAGCTGACCATAGAAGAGACTGGAGAATATTATATACTAGGCCTCCAGTGTTTCAAAATAGATTCCAGCGTTCTGTCTCCTGAAAACACTGAGCATCAATATGACAGGTGTTTGCACAGGTGTTTGGTCAGGTGTTTGGATTTTATTTGTTATTGTTTGTGCCATTAAGCTGCCTATAGAAAAGACTGGAGAATATTTTATGGTAGGCCTCCAGTGTTTCAAAATAGATTTCAGCGTTATGTCACAGGTGTTTGGTCAGGTGTTTGGTCAGGTGTTTGCACAGGTGTTTGGTCAGGTGTTTGGATTTTATTTGTTATTGTTTGTGCCATGCAGCTGACCATAGAAGAGACTGGAGAATATTATATACTAGGCCTCCAGTGTTTCAAAATAGATTTCAGTGTTCTGTCTCCTTAAAATACTGAGCATCAATATGACAGGTGTTTGCACAGGTGTTTGGTCAGGTGTTTGGATTTTATTTGTTATTGTTTGTGCCATTAAGCTGCCCATAGAAGAGACTGGAGAATATTATATACTAGGCCTCCAGTGTTTCAAAATAGATTCCAGCGTTCTGTTCTGTCTCCTTAAAACACTGAGCATCAATATGACAGGTGTTTGCACAGGTGTTTGGTCAGGTGTTTGGATTTTATTTGTTATTGTTTGTGCCATTAAGCTGACCATAGAAGAGACTGGAGAATATTATATACTAGGCCTCCAGCGTTTCAAAATAGATTCCAGTGTTCTGTCTCCTTAAAACACTGAGCATCAATATGACAGGTGTTTGCACAGGTGTTTGGTCAGGTGTTTGGATTTTATTTGTTATTGTTTGTGCCATTAAGCTGCCCATAGAAGAGACTGGAGAATATTTTATGGTAGGCCTCCAGCGTTTCAAAATAGATTTCAGTGTTCTGTCTCCTTAAAACACTGAGCATCAATATAACAGGTGTTTGGTCAGGTGTTTGGATTTTATTTGTTTTTGTTTGTGCCATTAAGCTGCCCATAGAAGAGACTGAAGAATATTATATACTAGGCCTCCAGCGTTTCAAAATAGATTCCAGCGTTCTGTTCTGTCTCCTTAAAACACTGAGCATGAAATTTAGGTAGAATATGGAGGGTCACACTTTTTATGACAAACTTATTCATATCAAAATCCCATTATGAAATCTTGTATAATCACTGGACAGAGGGAAAATAGATAAGAACATAAGAACATAAGAACGTAGGAGTCTACAAGAGGCTGGTAGGCCCGTACAAGGCAGCTCCTTTGACCCTAAGCTCACCTAACATCGCTGTCCTTGAATTTATCTAGTCTATTTTTGAGTGACAATTCAATCGGCCCTCACCACATGACTGCTAGGCCTATTCCACTCATCCACCACCCTGTTCGTAAACCAATTTTTGCCTAGTCCGTGTTGAATCTGAATTTGTGCAGTTTAAACCCATTACTTCGTGTCCTGCCCGGTTCTATTAGCGACAAAACCTTATGAATGTCTCCCTTATTAAAGCCCTTCATCCATTTATAAGCCTCGGTCATGTCTCCACGCACCCTTCGCCTGTATAGAGAATGCAAGTTTGTTTGAGTCTTTCCTCGTATGGCAAGTTTCTCAACCCCTGAATCATCTTAGTCAACGAAGGCAATGCTTACCTGTTAGTGTCAAGAGCTCCGAGAGGTGTTTGGGCAGCTGTTGACAGGCGGGGTTTGCCTCTACAGTTTGGAGAGGGGCACTGAGAAGCGTTTAAATAGCCTTCCTTTTTTCCCCCCTAGCCCAAACATTTTTACGCATTCATCCTACAACATGCAGCCTAAAATAGCCTATCTGATGAGTATAAGAGACATCGCTGCCTCAGTATAGCGCGGAGCCACGGAATTATACACTAAAATATATCCCTTCAAGTACCGATTGATGTATGTTCACAAGGGCAGTCATGGGGCAAGGTATTCATGGGGGGTTAAGATTCCAAGATAACATTGTATCAAGATAACACTACTTCTACCTTTGTTTACTTTTTTGCATTTTTCTCTCTTATCCTTCTATCTTTCTACTTCCCCTTTTATGTGAAGATAGTTAAGTAAATTCTCTATCTCTCCATGTCTCCGGTTTTTCTCTCCGTCGCTCCGTTTCTCCATAAACAGGCAAGGACTTTGGAGGTAAAAGTTCAGATTACCCCTTTTTTTCACATTTTGGCTTCTACCTTTGTTTACTTTTTTGTATTTTTCTCACTTATCCTTCTACCTTTCTACTTCCCCTTTTATGTGAAGATAGAGTAGTAAATTCTCTATCTCTCCATGTCTCCGGTTTTTCTCTCCATCTCTCCGTTTCTCCACAAACAGGCAAGGACTTTGGAGGTAAAAGTTCGGATTACCCCTTTTTTCACATTTTGGCTTCTACCTTTGTTTACTTTTTTGTATTTTTCTCACTTATCCTTTTATCTTTCTACTTCCCCTTTTATGTGAAGATAGTCAAGTAAATTCTCTATCTCTCCATGTCTCCGGTTTTTCTCTCCATCTCTCCGTCTCTCCACAAACAGGCAAGGACTTTGGAGGTAAAAGTTCGGATTTCCCCTTTTTTTCACATTTTGGCTTCTACCTTTGTTTACTTTTTCCTCATTATCTCCTTTATCGTTCTACCTATCCTCTTCCCCTTTTATGTGAGGATAGTTAAGTAAATTCTCTATCTCTCCATGTCTCCGGTTTTTCTCTCCGTCTCTCCGTTTCTCCATAAACAGGCAAGGACTTTGGAGGTAAAAGTTCGCATTACCCCTTTTTTTCACATTTTGGCTTCTACCTTTGTTTACTTTTTTGCATTTTTCTCTCTTATCCTTCTACCTTTCTACTTCCCCTTTTATGTGAAGATAGTCAAGTAAATTCTCTATCTCTCCATGTCTCCGGTTTTTCTCTCCGTCTCTCCGTTTCTCCATAAACAGGCAAGGACTTTGGAGGTATAAGTTCGGATTCCCAATATTTTTCACGATTTTGCCTCCACCTTCCTGTACTTTTTTCCCATTATCTCCTTTATCCTTTTACCTATCCTCTTCCCCTTTTATGTGAGGATAGTTAAGTAAATTCTCTATCTCTCCATGTCTCCGGTTTTTCTCTCCGTCTCTCCGTTTCTCCATAAACAGGCATGGACTTTGGAGGTAAAAGTTCGGATTACCCCTTTTTTTCTCATTTTGGCTTCTACCTTTGTTTACTTTTTCCTCATTATCTCCTTTATCGTTCTACCTATCCTCTTCCCCTTTTATGTGAAGATAGTCAAGTAAATTATCTATCTCTCCATTTCTCCGGTTTTTCTCTCCGTCTCTCCGTTTCTCCATAAACAGGCATGGACTTTGGAGGTAAAAGTTCGGATTACCCTTTTTTTCACATTTTGGCTTCTACCTTTGTTTACTTTTTCCTCATTATCTCCTTTATCCTTCTACCTATCCTCTTCCCCTTTTATGTGAAGATAGCCAAATAAATTCTCTATCAAAACTTATCCTTGTCTAATGTAGCCTAATTGCCCTCCTTAGGTACTACAACGCTTGCGATGCCGAGGATGCAGTCGAGGCGATGGATGGACGGACTCTGAACGGCCGTGAGATTGAGGTTGAGATGGCAAACCTCAAGAGTTAACCAGCATCTTCACTCTCTCATCCCTGTACTGTCCCAATCCCTTATGCAAGAGTTAACCAGCATCTTCACTCTTTCATCCCTGTACTGTCCCAATCCCTTATGCAAGAGTTAACCAGCATCTTCACTCTTTCATCCCTGTACTGTCCCAATCCCTTATGCAAGAGTTAACCAGCATCTTCACTCTTTCATCCCTGTACTGTCCCAATCCCTTATGCAAGAGTTAACCAGCATCTTCACTCTTTCATCCCTGTACTGTCCCAATCCCTTATGCAAGAGTTAACCAGCATCTTCACTCTTTCATCCCTGTACTGTCCCAATCCCTTATGCAAGAGTTAACCAGCATCTTCACTCTTTCATCCCTGTACTGTCCCTCTCAATCCCTTATGCAAGAGTTAACCAGCATCTTCACTCTTTCATCCCTGTACTGTCCCAATCCCTTATGCAAGAGTTAACCAGCATCTTCACTCTTTCATCCCTGTACTGTCCCAATCCCTTATGCAAGAGTTAACCAGCATCTTCACTCTTTCATCCCTGTACTGTCCCAATCCCTTATGCAAGAGTTAACCAGCATCTTCACTCTTTCATCCCTGTACTGTCCCAATCCCTTATGCAAGAGTTAACCAGCATCTTCACTCTTTCATCCCTGTACTGTCCCAATCCCTTATGCAAGAGTTAACCAGCATCTTCACTCTTTCATCCCTGTACTGTCCCAATCCCTTATGCAAGAGTTAACCAGCATCTTCACTCTTTCATCCCTGTACTGTCCCAATCCCTTATGCAAGAGTTAACCAGCATCTTCACTCTTTCATCCCTGTACTGTCCCAATCCCTTATGCAAGAGTTAACCAGCATCTTCACTCTCTCATCCCTGTACTGTCCCAATCCCTTATGCAAGAGTTAACCAGCATCTTCACTCTTTCATCCCTGTACTGTCCCAATCCCTTATGCAAGAGTTAACCAGCATCTTCACTCTTTCATCCCTGTACTGTCCCAATCCCTTATGCAAGAGTTAACCAGCATCTTCACTCTCTCATCCCTGTACTGTCCCAATCCCTTATGCAAGAGTTAACCAGCATCTTCACTCTTTCATCCCTGTACTGTCCCAATCCCTTATGCAAGAGTTAACCAGCATCTTCACTCTTTCATCCCTGTACTGTCCCAATCCCTTATGCAAGAGTTAACCAGCATCTTCACTCTTTCATCCCTGTACTGTCCCAATCCCTTATGCAAGAGTTAACCAGCATCTTCACTCTTTCATCCCTGTACTGTCCCAATCCCTTATGCAAGAGTTAACCAGCATCTTCACTCTTTCATCCCTGTACTGTCCCAATCCCTTATGCAAGAGTTAACCAGCATCTCCACTCTTTCATCCCTGTACTGTCCCAATCCCTTATGCAAGAGTTAACCAGCATCTTCACTCTTTCATCCCTGTACTGTCCCAATCCCTTATGCAAGAGTTAACCAGCATCTTCACTCTTTCATCCCTGTACTGTCCCAATCCCTTATGCAAGAGTTAACCAGCATCTTCACTCTTTCATCCCTGTACTGTCCCAATCCCTTATGCAAGAGTTAACCAGCATCTTCACTCTTTCATCCCTGTACTGTCCCAATCCCTTATGCAAGAGTTAACCAGCATCTCCACTCTTTCATCCCTGTACTGTCCCAATCCCTTATGCAAGAGTTAACCAGCATCTTCACTCTTTCATCCCTGTACTGTCCCAATCCCTTATGTAAGAGTTAACCAGCATCTTCACTCTTTCATCCCTGTACTGTCCCAATCCCTTATGCAAGAGTTAACCAGCATCTGCACTCTTTCATCCCTGAACTGTCCCAATCCCTGTAAGAGTTAACCAGCATCTTCACTCTTTCATCCCTGTACTGTCCCAATCCCTTATGCAAGAGTTAACCAGCATCTTCACTCTTTCATCCCTGTACTGTCCCAATCCCTTATGCAAGAGTTAACCAGCATCTTCACTCTTTCATCCCTGTACTGTCCCAATCCCTTATGCAAGAGTTAACCAGCATCTTCACTCTTTCATCCCTGTACTGTCCCAATCCCTTATGCAAGAGTTAACCAGCATCTTCACTCTTTCATCCCTGTACTGTCCCAATCCCTTATGCAAGAGTTAACCAGCATCTTCACTCTTTCATCCCAGTGCTGTCCCAATCCCTTATGCAAGAGAGAGAGAGAGAGAGAAACGTACCAAACTATTACTATTACTACTACTATTATTACTACGATTTTTTTATTGTATTTTCCAAGCCAGAAAAGAATCGGCGGAGCTATTTTTTTCAATATTATGATTTTATTAATTTTATATCGAATGTTGTAATAAAATGTTTGAAATATTTATTATTATTATTATTATCATCTAAAATAAATGAAAAATAGAATAATGGCGATGAGTAATTAATGAAAATATAGGAGGAAACATTATTATTATTATTATTATTATTATTATTATTATTGTTATTATTATTACGACATCTATGAACGCCCTGGAAGTAGCGACAACCCGGGAAAATAGCAAAATCAACAAATCCATATTAAATTCCACTCTAAATGACATAAAAACAAATACAATAAATTAATAAACACTGTATAAGCTAGACAGGCATTGATAAAGGGCAAAATAAGGGAAATAGGAATGCATGTGGGGTATATGCGCTACAGAGCAAGACTAATATCCCGGCCTTGGCAACGCTGCAGGAACGCCATTGCCATATAAAAGAACAATAGTAATGATGATGACATAATAAAGAAATAACGAGAAAATGAATAAGTAAGAATAGTGATACTGGTTACCCGTTTTTTATTGTTATTTTTTATTTTGAGACACTCCATGACTCATACACAGAACATTGGCAACACTGCATGGACGCCGCTACATGGACCCAAGCCACAAAAAACTCAACCTTGGCAACATTGCATCACGACCGCCTCAACCATAGCCAAACAACCAAAACAACCAAAATAAACAACCACAATGACCAAAACAGAACCTAGGCAGCACTAAAGAAATACCTATACCCAAACCCTCCCCAAAACAGCCCCAGAAACGCGGACTTGGCAGGGGTGAATGGAGACCAGCATTATCATATTATCGTACTCGGCACATCGCATTTGCCTGTTTCTGAACGATAACAAATGCAGAAAAACATCGATAATTAACCATCTGAACTCTAATTATAAATGTACATCGTTATCAGTGTAGGCTGGGCAGCTTTGGGCCTCAAGCAGCAGAAAAAGTATGCCAAGTACGACAATTTAGTGACGTTGATGGTGACCGATACCCAGACCCAGGCCAAGATCGACCAATTGGCAACGCTGCAGGACGCCGCCAGGGAACCACCGGCCGCCATCACCAAAACAATACCGGCCCAGGAGGAAAAACTATCCGTCTAAAACCGCCAATAGTCTTGCTTTGAAGGTGCAAATAGTCCCGCGGATAGTCGGCAAATAGTCTCCAGGGTTTCGCGGATTTCCAGGTAATAGTCAGGATAGTGTGGATAGTCGGATCGCTTTAATATAGCGGGATTAAAATGGTGGATTGACTATTCGGGCTGGAGGGAGGGAGAGAGAGCGAGCATGTGGAGAGGAAAGAAAGGGAGAGACGGAGAGAAAGGAGGGAGAGATGGAGGAAAGAAAGGGAGAGATGGAGGAAAGAAAGGGAGAGAAAACTAGGAGAGTGGAGGAAAGTAGGAAGTCTGGGTGTGATTCTAGAGATTTATTTGCATGGTGGGTGTGATTCTAGACCTAATTGCATGGTGGGTGTGATTCTGGAGGTTTAATTGCATGCTGGGTGTGATTCTGGAGATTTAATTGCATGGTGGGTGTGATTCTGGAGGTTTAATTGCATGGTGGGTGTGATTCTGGAGACTTAATTGTATGCTGGGTGTGATTCTGGAGACTTAATTGCATGCTGGGTGTGATTCTGGAGACTTAATTGCATGCTGGGTGTGATTCTGGAGACTTAATTGTATGCTGGGTGTGATTCTGGAGACTTAATTGCATGCTGGGTGTGATTCTGGAGACTTAATTGTATGCTGGGTGTGATTCTGGAGGTTTAATTGCATGCTGGGTGTGATTCTGGAGACTTAATTGTATGCTGGGTGTGATTCTGGATATTTAATTGCATGGTGGGTGTGATTCTGGAGGTTTAATTGCATGCTGGGTGTGATTCTGGAGACTTAATTGCATGCTGGGTGTGATTCTGGAGACTTAATTGCATGCTGGGTGTGATTCTGGAGGTTTTATTGTATGCTGGGTGTGATTCTGGAGACTTAATTGCATGCTGGGTGTGATTCTGGAGACTTAATTGTATGCTGGGTGTGATTCTGGAGGTTTAATTGCATGGTGGGTGTGATTCTGGAGGTTTAATTGCATGCTGGGTGTGATTCTGGAGACTTAATTGTATGCTGGGTGTGATTCTGGAGGTTTAATTGCATGCTGGGTGTGATTCTGGAGACTTAATTGTATGCTGGGTGTGATTCTGGAGGTTTAATTGCATGTTGGGTGTGATTCTGGAGACTTAATTGTATGCTGGGTGTGATTCTGGAGGTTTAATTGCATGCTGGGTGTGATTCTGGAGACTTAATTGCATGCTGGGTGTGATTCTGGAGACTTTATTGTATGCTGGGTGTGATTCTGGAGGTTTAATTGCATGCTGGGTGTGATTCTAGAGACTTAATTGCATGCTGGGTGTGATTCTGGAGACTTAATTGCATGCTGGGTGTGATTCTGGAGACTTAATTATATGCTGGGTGTGATTCTGGAGACTTAATTGTATGCTGGGTGTGATTCTGGAGACTTAATTGCATGCTGGGTGTGATTCTGGAGACTTAATTGCATGCTGGGTGTGATTCTGGAGACTTAATTGCATGCTGGGTGTGATTCTGGAGACTTAATTGCATGGTGGGTGTGATTCTGGAGACTTAATTGCATAGTGGGTGTGATTCTGGAGGTTAAATTGCCATGTTGGGTGTGATTCTAGAGACTTAATTGCATGGTGGGTGTGATTCTGGAGACTTAATTGCATGGTGGGTGTGATTCTGGAGACTTAATTGCATGCTGGGTGTGATTCTGGAGACTTAATTGCATGCTGGGTGTGATTCTAGAGACTTAATTGCATGGTGGGTGTGATTCTGGAGATTTAATTGCATGCTGGGTGTGATTCTGGAGACTTAATTGCATGGTGGGTGTGATTCTGGAGGTTTAATTGCATGCTGGGTGTGATTCTGGAGACTTTATTGCATGCTGGGTGTGATTCTGGAGGTTTAATTGCATGCTGGGTGTGATTCTGGAGACTTAATTGCATGGTGGGTGTGATTCTGGAGGTTTAATTGCATGCTGGGTGTGATTCTGGAGACTTAATTGCATGCTGGGTGTGATTCTGGAGACTTAATTGTATGCTGGGTGTGATTCTGGAGACTTAATTGCATGGTGGGTGTGATTCTTGAGATTTATTTGCATGGTGGGTGTGATTCTAGAGACTTAATTGCATGCTGGGTGTGATTCTAGAGACTTAATTGCATGGTGGGTGTGATTCTTGAGATTTATTTGCATGGTGGGTGTGATTCTAGAGACTTAATTGCATGGTGGGTGTGATTCTTGAGATTTATTTGCATGGTGGGTGTGATTCTGGAGACTTAATTGTATGCTGGGTGTGATTCTAGAGACTTAATTGCATGCTGGGTGTGATTCTAGAGACTTAATTGCATGCTGGGTGTGATTCTGGAGACTTAATTGCATGGTGGGTGTGATTCTAGACTTAATTGCATGGTGGGTGTGATTCTAGAGACTTAATTGCATGCTGGGTGTGATTCTGGAGACTTAATTGCATGCTGGGTGTGATTCTGGAGACTTAATTGCATGCTGGGTGTGATTCTGGAGACTTAATTGCATGGTGGGTGTGATTCTGGAGACTTAATTGCATGCTGGGTGTGATTCTGGAGACTTAATTGTATGCTGGGTGTGATTCTGGAGACTTAATTGTATGCTGGGTGTGATTCTGGAGACTTAATTGCATGCTGGGTGTGATTCTGGAGACTTAATTGCATGGTGGGTGTGATTCTGGAGATTTAATTGTATGCTGGGTGTGATTCTGGAGACTTAATTGTATGCTGGGTGTGATTCTGGAGACTTAATTGCATGCTGGGTGTGATTCTGGAGACTTAATTGCATGCTGGGTGTGATTCTAGAGACTTAATTGCATGCTGGGTGTGATTCTGGAGACTTAATTGTATGCTGGGTGTGATTCTAAAGACTTAATTGTATGCTGGGTGTGATTCTAAAGACTTAATTGCATGCTGGGTGTGATTCTGGAGAGTTAATTGCATGGTGGGTGTGATTCTAGAGATTTATTTGCATGCTGGGTGTGATTCTAAAGACTTAATTGCATGCTGGGTGTGATTCTAGAGACTTAATTGCATGCTGGGTGTGATTCTGGAGGTTTAATTGCATGCTGGGTGTGATTCTGGAGACTTAATTGTATGCTGGGTGTGATTCTGGAGACTTAATTCCATGCTGGGTGTGATTCTGGAGGTTTTATTGTATGCTGGGTGTGATTCTAGAGACTTAATTCCATGCTGGGTGTGATTCTGGAGGTTTTATTGTATGCTGGGTGTGATTCTAGAGACTTAATTGCATGCTGGGTGTGATTCTGGAGATTTAATTGCATGCTGGGTGTGATTCTGGAGATTTAATTGTATGCTGGGTGTGATTCTGGAGACTTAATTCCATGCTGGGTGTGATTCTGGAGGTTTTATTGTATGCTGGGTGTGATTCTGGAGATTTAATTGCATGGTGGGTGTGATTCTGGAGATTTAATTGCATGTTGGGTGTGATTCTGGAGATTTAATTGCATGTTGGGTGTGATTCTGGAGACTTAATTGCATGCTGGGTGTGATTCTGGAGACTTAATTGCATGTTGGGTGTGATTCTGGAGACTTAATTGCATGTTGGGTGTGATTCTGGAGACTTAACCCTTAAACGTTAGCGCCCAAAATGACTCACACTAGTGGAGCCGTGACGCCATTTGGACCCACTGCAAAAATATTAAAAAAAAAATATATGGATCGTCTTTATTGAGTTCCACTGCATCAGAATTGAAAAAGAAAACATCTTGTAGGACAATGAAAGTAAAAACAAGGAAATTTATGATCATATTTAATTTTCATGATTTATTACAAAACAATTATTGAAAAAAATATTGACTTTGCCATATAATATATAAACAAGAATCCTACAAAAAGAAAAGTAAGAAAATTTAATATTCTCTAACTTAAATGGTACGTTGGTCTTTCAAGTAAATGGTGTAAAAAGTCTGTCCTGCAATCCAAATGTGGTGCTCGGACCAAATGAAAATGAACAATTCTTGCATGTGGTTTTATAAATAAACATGTAAATAAATAAATAAACACAAAATGCATACACACACAGTAATTTATGATAATAACATTCCTTGAATATACCATTACAAATAACTGAAGAGGATAATATCTGTATTTTTTTTTTTTTTTATTTATTTATTTATTTTTTTTGTAAATAAGCAAGTAAATAAAGAGAATATGCATACCAGCAAAATTTCCTATGAACAAAATACAAAATATATTTTCCTTGAATATACAAACATTTATTTCCATGTCTTGGCCGTCTGTGCCGTAGACCTCACAGTGTCGCTGGCAGGCTGCCTTGTTGCACCTTGCACAAACTGTTCTACATTTGCTTGCAGTCTTCCACGGGCAAATGTGGCACCTTTGCCTGCCTGTGTAGGCTGCTGGACTTGAATTTCAACAATGTTGAAGCAGCTTTTGATAGTTGTCACCAGTGTGCTACTGAGGTTAGGATCATGCAGCCTCTTCATAGCACATGGTTTTGCCATTTCCATGGCTAGTTGGTGCATGAACAACCGGCGGAACCTATCACTACGAGCGCTTGCTTTCCCAGAGAACTCTTATCAAGTCCCACAGAACATATTTAGCATGAGGTATAGGCACTAAGGCCCTGTATATCACAGGCCTATAAACAATGTTGTCCCCCCCTACGTTCCCCCTAAAAAAAATTACACAAAGGGACGGTGTGGGTCCAGCTGGCGTCACAGCCCTTACTTAAGACAGAAGGAGACACTCCAGCGTGGAGCACATCTGTCTCCCTCAAGGTCTGATGACACACTGACGATGGACTCTCCCACAGAAGCTTTGTAGCAAGGCGCGAGTGAAAAAAATAGCGCGCCTTTCAAAACCAGGAAGTCGTGACTCCACATGGAGTCACGTTCCCGTTTAAGGGTTAATTGCATGCTGGGTGTGATTCTGGAGGTTTTATTGTATGCTGGGTGTGATTCTAGAGACTTAATTGTGTAATACCCCAGGAGTCAATCGGGTGAACCTTTTTTTTTGGGTATACGTTGAGAGAGTTGCCCATGTGGTACTTCTCCCCTGTAGCCACCATGGGTCAGACCTCTTTATACCATGCATTTTGAACCCTGTTAATATGCATCGCAAATTAACATGTACCTTGCTTGTACCGATATTTTAAGAGTTAGCGTTTTTTTGGGGTGGGGCGGGGCATTGTGGGGCCCCGGGCATGGGAGGGATAGCGTACGCCCCAGTAATTTGGGCACACACTCCCCTGGTAAGGTTAGAATCATTGCATGGTGTTCTACCCACCACGGTTGAATTTCTATGGTTGTGCCAAATCGTTACAGCAACCAATGTTTACGCGCTAAGCTTGACGGCGATGTTGCGAGAAATACCTCCTCGCAGAAGAGATAAGTCGTTTATACGTGTGGGGGGGTCGAGGAGGAAGAAGGCCCCGCCCCGCCCCGCCCCGGGTGTGATTCTGGAGACTTAATTGTATGCTGGGTGTGATTCTGGAGACTTAATTGCATGCTGGGTGTGATTCTGGAGACTTAATTGTATGCTGGGTGTGATTCTGGAGACTTAATTGCATGCTGGGTGTGATTCTGGAGACTTAATTATATGCTGGGTGTGATTCTAGAGACAATTGTGTAATGCTGTTAGGTCGTAAAGTTCGGTTCGGTTCTGACGTGTTCCCCCGCCCTAAACCCTCCGTGTTCCCCCGCCCTAAACCCTCCGTGTTCCCCCGCCCTAAACCCTCCGAGAGCTATCTTGCGGCTCTGGTGGGGGATAGCGAAATTGCGGTAAGTCGCTTTTCAGTAGTTTCCAAAGAAGAAAAACTCTACAAATGAAAAACCACAAAAGTTTGCCCCGAAATACATAGCCAGAGTATCACATATTGAGACGGGGAACTCTCGGAACATCTACCTCTGTTATATATAAATGGTATTGAGATTTGAGAATTTAATGAACACTAAAGCTTGGTGTGCTGTACCCCCCCTCCTCCCCCCCCCCCTGTGTGTGCCCCAGCAGACCGCTCCCACTCACCGCCCCAATGAATGCCCCGGTATTAAAACTCCTTAACTCCACCGTGGGCAAAGTTAATGGCTGCAAGATACATTAGTCCCTGATGAATAGCTGGAAAAGTATCCCTTAACTTCAAATGCTCATAATTCAGCTCTTGGGTCATGCTAGACCCACCAAATTTTAACCAGTTGTACCCTGATTATCCTTCTATATGCCCTCAAATTTTGGTTCCCCTTACTACAATTAAAAAAACAAAAATATCGGTAAACAGTAGAATAGTTGCTCTATTTTTTGGTGTAAAGCAAATTAAAATCGGTTTGCAAATAGTGGAGAAAATTGAGATTGAAGATGAGCAATATGTTATTTTTATGTGATCGGAGGACACGAAAACATTAACAAAAACGGCAATTGCGGAAAAACGACAAAACGTATCAAAAAAACAAAAACATTGGTAAACAGTAGAATAATTGGACTATTTTCTGGTGTAAAGGAAATTAAAATCGGTTTGCAAATAGTGGAGGAAATTGAGGTTGAAGATGAGCAATATATTATTTTTTGTGATGGGAGGACACGAAAACCTTAACAGAAATGGCAATTGCGGAAAAACGACAAAACTTAACAAAAAAACAAAAACATTGGTAAACAGTAGAATAATTGCTCTATTTTTTGGTGTAAAGCAAATTAAAATCGGTTTGCAAATAGTGGAGGAAATTGAGGTTGAAGATGAGCAATATATTATTTTTTTGTGATGGGAGGACACGAAAACATTAACAAAAATGGCAATTGCAGAAAAACGACAAAACTTAACAAAAAAACAAAAACATTGGTAAACAGTAGAATAATTGCACTATTTTTTGGCACAAAGGAAATTAAAATCGGTTTGCAGATAGTGGAGAAAATTGAGGTTGAAGATGAGCAGTATATTATTTTTTTGTGATGGGAGGACACAAAAACATTAACAAAAACGGCAATTGCGGAAAAACGACAAAACTTAACAAAAAAACAAAAGCATCGGTAAACAGCAGAATAATTGCACTATTTTTTGGTGTAAAGCAAATTAAAATTGGTTTGCAGATAGTGGAGAAAATTGAGGTTGAAGTTGAGCAATATATTATTTTTTTGTGATTGGTGGACACGGAAAACCTTAACAAAAACGGCAATTGTGGAAAAACGACAAAACTTAACAAAAAAACAAAAACATTGGTAAACAGTAGAATAATTGCACTATTTTTTGGCGCAAAGGAAATTAAAATCAGTTTGCAAATAGTGGAGGAAATTGAGGTTGAAGATGAGCAATATATTATTTTTTGTGATTGGTGGACACAAAAACTTTAACAAAAATGGCAATTGTGGAAAAATAACAAAACTTAACAAAAAAAAAAAACATTGGTAAACAGTAGAATAATTGGACTATTTTTTGGCGCAAAGGAAATTAAAATCGGTTTGCAAATAGTGGAGAAAATTGAGGTTGAAGATGAGCAATATATTATTTTTTGTGATTGGTGGACACAAAAACTTTAACAAAAATGGCAATTGTGGAAAAACGACAAAACTTAACAAAAAAACAAAAACATTGATAAACAGTAGAATAATTGCTCTATTTTTTGGTGTTAAGAAAATTAAAATCGGTTTGCAAATAGTGAAGAAAATTGAGGTTGAAGATGTGCAATATATTATTTTTTTGTGATGGGAGGACACGAAAACATTAACAAAACGGCAATTGCGGAAAAACGACAAAACTTAACAAAAAAACAAAAACATTGGTAAACCGTAGAATAATTGCACTATTTTTTGGTGTAAAGCAAATTAAAATTGGTTTGCAGATAGTGGAGATAATTGAGGTTGAACATGAGCAATATATTATTTTTTTGTGATGGGAGGACACGAAAACATTAACAAAAACGGCAATTGCGGAAAAACGACAAAACTTAACAAAAAAACAAAAACATTGTTAAATAGTAAAATAATTGCACTATTTTTTGGCGCAAAGCAAATTAAAATCGGGTTGCAGATAGTGGAGAAAATTTAGGTTGAAAATGAGCAATATATTATTTTTTGTGATGGGTGGACACAAAAACCTTAACATAAACGCCAATTGCTAGGAAACGAATCAAAATAACACAAAAACAAAAACATCACTAAAAACTACAAAGATTGACCAACATTTTGACGCAAACCAAATTAAAATCGGTTTGCAAATAATGGAGAAAATCAACATTAAACTTCATCCACCCCCAAAAAATCTGATCAGTTCCGTTTCCTTCCAGACTCTCTCCGCACTGACCTCCCCCATGATGTCCTACGGCAGAGGCCCGCCCGATATTAAGGGCATGACTTCCCTTAAGGTGGACAATCTGACCTACCGCACCACCCCAGAGGACTTGCGGCGGTCCTTCGAGAAGTACGGGGAGATCGGGGACGTTTACATACCCCGGGATCGCTTCTCCAGGGAGTCCCGCGGGTTTGCTTTCGTACGGTGAGTGTCTGGGGGGTGGCTGGGTGTGATTCTAGAGTTTTTTTGTTTATATATATATAGGGTGATTTTGTTTATATATACAGGGGTATATCGAATGGGTATATCGAACAGGGGTATATCGAACAGGGGTATATCGAACAGAGGTATATCGAACAGGGGTATATCGAACAGAGGTATATCGAACAGGGGCATATCGAACAGGGGCATATCGAACAGGGGTATATCGAACAGGGGCATATCGAACAGGGGCATATCGAACAGGGGCATATCGAACAGGGGCATATCGAACAGGGGCATATCGAACAGGGGCATATCGAACAGGGGCATATCGAACAGGGGCATATCGAACAGGGGCATATCGAACAGGGGCATATCGAACAGGGGTATATCGAACAGGGGCATATCGAACAGGGGCATATCGAACAGGGGTATATCGAACAGGGGTATATCGAACAGGGGTATATCGAACAGGGGTATATCGAACAGGGGTATATCGAACAGGGGTATATCGAACAGGGGTATATCGAACAGAGGTATATCGAACAGGGGTATATCGAACAGGGGCATATCGAACAGGGGCATATCGAACCGAACAGGGCATATCGAACAGGGGCATATCGAACAGGGGCATATCGAACAGGGCATATCGAACAGGGGCATATCGAACAGGGGCATATCGAACAGGGGCATATCGAACAGGGGCATATCGAACAGGGGCATATCGAACAGGGGTATATCGAACAGGGGTATATCGAACAGGGGCATATCGAACAGGGGTATATCGAACAGGGGCATATCGAACAGGGGCATATCGAACAGGGGCATATCGAACAGGGGTATATCGAACAGGGGCATATCGAACAGTCCGGTCTACTCCCTATACAAGCCCTATTTAAATGCCCACTCATCCCTAACAAAAACTCTCTCCAAACACTATAAAATGTACATGGTTTTTTACAAGCCCCCAATACCTGGTAGACTACATGAACTTGCTAGTGAATTCATTATAATCTTTTAATTTGTTGTGACTGTATATTTGTAGTTAATTTCCTTACGGTGTTTAATTCGAGGATAACTTTTAAAACAATATACAGGCATTATATTTTCATAGTTGTAGTAGGAATTGTAGTAGTAGGAAGAGGAAGACGATGAGGAGGAGGAGGAGGAGGAGGAGGAGGAGGAGGAGGAGGAAGATAATTGTTGCTGCTGTTATTTGTCGCCACTGTTGCCAAATTATCGTACTCACCACATCGTCTGTATTACTTTTAAGCCTCAAACTCTCGTACCTGCACAAATAACGACAGAAAATTGAAGTTAGTTTTAAAACTCCTATTTATTGATGTTTGTTTGTTGGTTTTTCGTTATTGGTCAGAAACTACGAAAATGCAGTGCGATGGGTACGATAATTTGGCAACGCTGTTTGTCGCCCCATCACCAGGTGTGTTCAGGGGTGTTCCGGAGTGTCGTACCCCTGTGAAAGATCTTTAATTGTGAGCCATTTAATCACAGAGAGATACATTTTCCAACCAGTGTTTTTCAAGAGTTGTTTTTCTCGTTTTTCAATAAATATACTTTCCTTGGTAGTTAGAATTACATATATATAGTTTTTAAAGAGAGAGAGAGAGAAAGATAGGGGTGACCTGGGTGTGATTCTAGAGTTTTTGTGTGTGTTGGTAAGATAGGTTTTTAGCCCAAACGCAGGGGATGTTCGAATGGAGATAGGTTTTCTCTCTCTCTCTCTCTCTCTCTCTCTCTCTCTCTCTCTCCTTCTGCTTCCTCAGAACATCCACAGGGGTGACCTGGGTGTGATTCTAGAGTTTTTGTGTGTGTTGGTAAGATAGGTTTTTAGCCCAAACGCAGGGGATGTTCGAATGGAGATAGGTTTTCTCTCTCTCTCTCTCTCTCTCTCTCTCTCTCTCTCTCCATCTGCTTCCTCAGAACATCCACAGGGGTGACCTGGGTGTGATTCTAGAGTTTTTTTGTGTGTTGGTAAGATAGGTTTTTCGCCCAAACGCAGGGGATGTTCGAATGGAGATAGGTTCTCTCTCTCTCTCTCTCTCTCTCTCTCTCTCTCTCTCTCTCTCTCTCTGCTTCCTCGGAACATCCACATAAGTTTTCACATCCACAGTTCTGATAAATCAAAAATTTCATCCACATCTGGGGGCTTCGTGGTGCAGTGGTTAGCACACTCAGCTCATTAATCGGGTTCGATTCGAGGCTGAGTTGAAAATTTGGGCATCTTTTCCTCCGACCAGGTATTCCGAAAATTTCTTTTCCCGATACCCTGTCCACCCAGCAGTGTACCAGGTATGTAACAGCGACGGCCAAATTTGTGTTTACTGTAGCAGCAGCCAAATTTGTGGCTTTACCGTGTAGCAGCGACGGGCCAGATTTGTGGCTTTACCGTGTAGCAGCAACGGGCCAAATTTGTGGCTTAACCGTGTAGCAGCGACGCCAAATTTGTGGCTTTACCGTAGCAGCGACGGGCCAAATTTGTGGCTTTACTGTGTAGCAGCACGGGCCAAATTTGTGGCTTTACCGTAGCAGCGATGGGCCAAATTTGTGGCTTGACCGTGTAGCAGCGACGGGCCAAATTTGTGGCTTTACCGTGTAGCAGCGACGGGCCAAATTTGTGGCTTTACCGTGTCCTGTCTCCTGGGGTCTGTTCCCTTCTCCTATAATTCCTTCCCCTTCTGTCTCTCTTCGGCATATGACCACAGATGTTGTGTCCCGTCTCCTGGGGTCTGTTCCCTTCTCCTATAATTCCTTCCCCTTCTGTTTCTCTCCGCACATGACCACAGATGTTGTGTCCCGTCTCCTGGGGTCTGTTCCTTCTCCTATAATTCCTTCCCCTTCTGTCTCTCTCTCCGCACATGACCACAGATGTTGTGTCCCGTCTCCTGGGGTCTGTTCCTTCTCCAATAATTCCTTCCTTCTGTCTCTCTCTCCGCACATGACCACAGATGTTGTGTCCCGTCTCCTGGGGTCTGTTCCTTCTCCTATAATTCCTTCCCTTCTGTTTCTCTCCGCACATGACCACAGATGTTGTGTCCCGTCTCCTGGGGTCTGTTCCTTCTATAATTCCTTCCCTTCTGTCTCTCTCCGGCATATGACCACAGATGTTGTGTCCCGTCTCCTGGGGTCTGTTCCTTCTATAATTCCTTTCCTTCTGTCTCTCTCCGCATATGACCACAGATATTGTGTCCCGTCTCCTGGGGTCTGTTCCCTTCTATAATTCCTTCCCTTCTGTCTCTCTCCGCATATGACCACAGATGTTGTGTCCGTCTCCTGGGGTCTGTTCCCTTCTCCTATAATTCCTTCCTTCTGTCTCTCTCCGCATATGACCACAGATGTTGTGTCCCGTCTCCTGGGGTCTGTTCCTTCTCCTATAATTCCTTCCCTTCTGTCTCTCCGCACATGACCACAGATGTTGTGTCCCGTCTCCTGGGGTCTGTTCCTTCTCCTATAATTCCTTCCCTTCTGTCTCTCTCCGCACATGACCACAGATGTTGTGTCCCGTCTCCTGGGGTCTGTTCCTTCTATAATTCCTTCCCTTCTGTCTCTCTCTCCGCACATGACCACAGATGTTGTGTCCCGTCTCCTGGGGTCTGTTCCTTCTCCTATAATCCCTGCCCCTTCTGTATCTCCGGCATATGACCACAGATGTTGTGTCCCGTCTCCTGGGGTCTGTTCCCTTCTCCTATAATTCCTTCCCCTTCTGTCTCTCTCCAGCATATGACCACAGATGTTGTGTCCCGTCTCCTGGGGTCTGTTCCCTTCTCCTATAATTCCTTCCCCTTCTGTCTCTCTCCAGCATATGACCACAGATGTTGTGTCCCGTCTCCTGGGGTCTGTTCCCTTCTCCTATAATTCCTTCCCCTTCTGTCTCTCTCCGGCATATGACCACAGATGTTGTGCTGCCCACTAAACAAAACTTTCCTTGCCTGTCTCTCTCCGGCACATGACCACAGATGTTGCGCTGCCCACTAAACAAAACTTTCCTTGCCTGTCTCTCTCCGGCATATGACCACAGATGTTGCGCCGCCCACTAAACAAAACTTTCCTTGCCTGTCTCTCTCCGGCATATGACCACAGATGTTGCGCTGCCCACTAAACAAAACTTTCCCTGCCTGTCTCTCCGGCATATGACCACAGATGTTGCGCTGCCCACTAAACAAACCTATTTTTTGACAAACTAAATCGACTGGTTAGTAAGTAGATGACGAAACCAAGCTTGAACTTCACCCCAAAAATCCCAGCACCCTAACACACTCTCCCCCTCTCAGATACTACGATCGTCGCGATGCCGAGGATGCCATGGAAGCGATGGATGGTCGGCGGCTGGACGGAAGGGAGCTGAGGGTCCAGATGGCGCGCTACGGCCGCCCCGAGACCCCGCCGCACCGCCGCCGCCGCCGCAGGTAAGACCCAGGCACTCATTGGGTGTGTGTGGGTGTGATTCTAGAGTTCCTTACACCAGACTTACCATTACTACTACTACTACTACTACTACTACTACTACTACTAATCGTGGCTTTTCTCCCCCCCTCCCCTCCCCTCCCTCCCTATACAAACATATATCATTGGATTAGAAGGTAAAAATCCATTATTATTATTATTATTATTATTATTATTATTATTATTGGTAGTAATAGTAGTAGTAGTAGTAGTGATAGTAGATGTGATATTGAGGATAGTGATACGGTAGAGCCCCACTTAGCGCGAGATCAATTACCACAAGCCACCATCTCGCGAGATCAATTAGCACAAGCCACGATCTACCAAGCCACGATCTACCGCGAGCAGCTGCCACGACTTGGTTTTGAAAGGGCCCAGTGTGACCCTACCAGGCTACAGCGAACCGGCAACTCACTACCGGATAGGCCTTAACCTCTGTACATGCGATGGGTGACGGGAATTCTCGCCACCCGACGCGCTCGGCTTGGCCAAAAATAGCACCTCTTCCGAACTTCATGTCTCCCCCGTGCTGCACCGAGACATTTCAGGGTCATTTCACCGTGGAGGGGAAGGATTGCCGCTGAGAAAACACTACAGGTAACTCGATTTACACGTTTTTTAAATACCGCGTGGTCCAAAACACAAATAAACACTTAATATACACGTTTTTTCACTTATACGCGATATTTCCTTGAGTGTCCCCCGGATGTCTCACGCAACTGGACTCACACAGCTACACCTCAAGTCCTTCCCGCGCACCACTTCAACAACGGTACAGTACCCCCCCGCTGCTCAACAATAGGGGTGGGGAGGTACCGGTACTAACGAGACCAGCTATACGGTACGGTATCGGTACCAGACTGCTCAGTAACGGTACCAAGACTAGCCAGTCGCTCATGGTATCGCTCATGGTATCCTCGCATGAGTGAGGCTGAGACTGTGTGGATATCTTGGTGGTATGGATATTCTCTCTCTCTCTCTCTCTCTCTCTCTCTCTCTCTGAATGAAGTGAATGTTTATTTTTGGACAAATCTACCTCCTGTTTGATTTACGCAATGACCAAGGATGCAATACTTGTGTAAGTCGAGGGTTCCCTGTATATTCTCTCTCTCTCTCTCTCTCTCTCTCTCTCTCTCTCTCTCTCTCTCTCTCTCTCAATGAAGTGAATGTTTATTTTTGGACAAATCTACCTCCTGTTTGATTTACGCAATGACCTCTTCAAGGATGCAATACTAGTGTAAGTCGAGGGTTACCTGTATATATTATCTCTCTCTCTCTCTCTCTCTGTCTCTCTCTCTCTCTGAATGAAGTGAATGTTTATTTTGGGACAAATCTACCTGTTTGATTTCCGCAATGACCGTCTTCGGGGTTCCCTGTATTCTCTCTCTCTCTCTCTCTCTCTCTCTCTCTCTCTCTCTCTCTCTCTCGTGTAAGTAGAGGGTTACCTGTATATATTATTACATCTTTGATATGAAAAACACCTATTTCCAAAACCTATCAACACCTCCGAGCGCTGGGAGGCCGACAACAATCCTTTAGCCCGACGCTTGTGGGTTAAGGCAGCGAGCGATGATTGTGGGTTAAGGCGGCGAGCGACGATTGTGGGTTAAGGCAGCGAGCGATGATTGTGGGTTAAGACAGCGAGGGGGAGCGCCAGGGATCAGGTCACGGGCCTCCCAGCGACCCACAAGCGTGTTTTCAAAGCTCGGCCAAGCGTAGGGTTGTTGTTTTTAATGCGAGTGATTGTTTTGAGTAATTATGAAACCCGAAGGTCAGACCCACGATCCTCCTAATTCTCACGCTAATTGGGGCTCTACCGTAGTAATAGTAGTAGTAGTAGTAGTAGTAGTAATAGTATTTTCATTAATTTATGTGGATATCAAACTTCTACTACTACTACTATTCCTACTACTATTACTACTAACACAACACGGATAGTTCTCGTTCAAGGTCACGCTCAAGGTCGCGCAGGAGGAGCCGCAGGTCAAGGTCGCGGTCCAGGACAAGATCTCGCTCCAGGCACCGTCGCTCTCGCTCAAGGTGAGAGAGAGAGAGAGAGAGAGAGAGAGAGAGAGAGAGAGAGAACGCCCATTTCCTCCTCCTCTCTCCAGAATCACACCCAACATGCAAATTAAATCTCCAGAATCACACCCACTATGCAATTTAACCTCCAGAATCACACCCACCATGCAATTAAATCTCCAGAATCACACCCACCATGCAATTAAATCTCCAGAATCACACCCACCATGCAATTAAATCTCCAGAATCACACCCACCATGCAATTTAACCTCCAGAATCACACCCACCATGCAATTTAACCTCCAGAATCACACCCACCATGCAATTTAACCTCCAGAATCACACCCAGCATACAATTTAACCTCCAGAATCA
>NW_026111827.1:250000-257500 GCF_024679095.1 Eriocheir sinensis
ATCGACAAGGCTGAGGAAGAAGAGGAAGAAGAAGAGGAGGAGGAGGAAGAAGAAGAAGGGAGGGAGAGAGAGAAAAAAATTTAAAATATTACTGAAGGTACATTATCAATATTATTATTATTATTATTATTATTATTATTATTATTTTGTATGTTAGGAATATAAAAGAAGGAAGTTTTAGGTTAATATTTATTTTATTATTATTATTATTATTATTATTATTATTATTATTATTATTATTATTATTATTATTATTATTATTATTATTATTATTAATGGATTAAAGTTAAGTTAGTGCTTAGAGTGTGTTCGTGTGTGCGTGCGTGTGTGTGTGTGTTTCTCAGCTTATAAATTGTAATAGTAATTTAGATGTACTACTAATACTACTACTATTTCTACTACTATTTCTACTACTACTTCTGGTCTAATAGTTAAGAGCACTTAGGATTAGTCTCTTGTCTGAAGGAAACATCAATGTAAAGTAGACCTTTATTACCATTATTATTATTACTACTACTACTACTACTACTACTACTACTACTACTACTATAGTCCGGCAAACTGCATGGAAGCAGGTGGACCCTGGTGGCCGCGACCCTGAACCCCTGTGTCTCTGACTGACCTCGCGCCCTGGGCCTCACACACCCTTCTAGGCTCCCCGTGTCTCTCTCTCTCTCTCTCTCTCTCTCTCTCTCTCTCTCTCTCTCTCTCTCTCTCTCTCTCTCTCTCTCTCTCTCACACACACACACACACACACACACACAAGGAAAGTTTTGTTTAGTGGGCGCAACATCTGTGGTCATATGCTGGAGAGACACACACACACACACACACATAAGGAAAGTTTTGTTTAGTGGGCGCAACATCTGTGGTCATATGCCGGAGAGAGACACACTCACACACACACACACACACACACACACACACACACACACACAAGGAAAGTTTTGTTTAGTGGGCGCAACATCTGTGGTCATATGCTGGAGAGAGACACACACACACACACACACACACACACACACACACACACACACAAGGAAAGTTTTGTTTAGTGGGCAGCGCAACATCTGTGGTCATATGCCGGAGAGAGAGACACACACACACACACACACACACACACACACACACACACACACACAAGGAAAGGTTTGTTTAGTGGGCGCAACATCTGTGGTCATATGCCGGAGAGAGACACACACACACACACACACACAAGGAAAGTTTTGTTAAGTGGGCAGCGCAACATCTGTGGTCATGTGCCGGAGAGAGACACACACACACACACACACACACACACACACACAAGGAAAGGTTTGTTTAGTGGGCGCAACATCTGTGGTCATGTGCCGGAGAGAGACACACACACACACACACACACACACACACACACACACACACACACACACACACAAGGAAAGTTTTGTTTAGTGGGCAGCGCAGCATCTGTGGTCATATGCCGGAGAGAGACAGGCAAGGAAAGTTTTGTTTAGTGGGCAGTGCAACATCTGTGGTCATGTGCCGGAGAGAGACAGGCAAGGAAAGTTTTGTTTAGTGGGCAGCGCAACATCTGTGGTCATGTGCCGGAGAGAGAGACACACACACACACACCCACCCCCACACACACACACACACACACACACACACACACTCACACACAGAGAGAGAGAAGGGTGTGTGAGGTCAGCTGGAGACATGGTACCAGGGTCTATAGGGCTCTCTACGTCAGAGCAGCCACGTAAGACTTGCCGGGCTATTCTACCATTGCTGCGGCTACACAGACTACGACAGAATGACTTAGGATATCATCAGACACAAGTATTAAAGGGAAGACATCATTATTATTAGTATTGTTATTTTTATTATTATTATTATTATTATTATTATTATTATTGTTTTCCGGGCTGGTGTGATGGTTAAGGTTTGTGGCATCATTAAACCTGTTTCTCTTGTTCCCAGCGATTAATTCTCCAAGTGTGTGTTTCAGAGGTGCCTGCCGCCACTCTGGGGGAGCACACACACACACACACACACACACACACACACACACACACACACACACACACACAGACCTCCCCAAAGATCGGTACTTTGAGCTCTGTGCTCCTCCGTAGGGGAACGGCTGGCTGCCTCCAGAGACCCACAGCAGACCAAGAGCTTAATTACACACACACACACACACACACACACACACACACACACACACAGCGGGGTAGTCAGCATGGGAGGAGGTCGGTCCTCAGCGCCACCACAATCAACCACTAACAACCATTTCTGCAACACAGGCGCTGAGCTGTTGCTGTGTTGCTGGCTTGCTGTGTTGCTGTGTGATGTGGTGCTGAGGGAGGAGAGCGGAGGAGGTGTTGATAGCAGTGATGCTGTGAATGCAGTGATGCGGTTGGTGGCGGTGGGGCTTGGGTCAAGGTTATACTGGTGTGGGGGTCACGGTTGGGAGCTGAGATGGGCTTGACTGGGCGCAACCAACATGGGACTGCAGGGACTGTTTTGGGGGCCATGGGAGGCAGTGGTCGAGGGGACGCCTGGTTTGTTTTGAGCGTTGCCAAAGGAGCTGATTGACGCTGTAGTTTTCCACGTGAACCTGGCCTATGGGGTCCTCTGTATGGCCGCCCGCATGAGAAGTCCGGCCAGAGGAGTTTGGGGTCCGTACAGAGTTATCCTAAACTCCATAGCTGGGCACGATAACAAAACCTTATTCCCGATAACTGATAATGGATAATCTATGTTCATTAACTGGACACACAAATATACCCGATACCCGATACCCGATATGAATCCACAATTCCGATACTAGCCAGCGACAAGTATCGGAATATTGATATTTGAGATAGAACAACATTGGTGAATTGAACTTTTCATTACCCGTATTTTATAAAACTTACAAAACCTGAAACCCACCCGTTGACGCGTAGCTCTGGACGGTAACACTGGAAACCCTGAACCTGTTGTGTTATTTGGCGTCCCCGCCGTCAAAACACTGGTCTCCCGTGGACTGTTCAGACCGGCAGACCTGTACACTCTCACAAAGCCTTTTAGCCGTATCTAAGAGTTGCTGGAAGGCTGAATCAGACATACAGTACCACCATGCCTGCTGAACAACACTGTACGAGTTGTGTTTATATGTACAGAGTGTCGTTCAGCGAGGATGGTGGTACTGTGTGTCTGATTCAGCCGTCCAGCAACTCTGTTAAGAAGCTTTGTGAGGCTGTACAGGTCTGGCGGTCTGAACAGGTCACGAGAGACCAGTGTTTGTAAACAGCGCCAGCTTTTGACGATGGGACACCAAATAACACAACCCCTTCAACATCATGGCATGCTCACAAACCACTAGCAAATTTGAGGCCGTGAATAACCATTTTTTTGGGCAAAGTTAAATGATTTTTCTCTTTGATATAGTGATTTTTGAGTAGCATAAAACATTACTTAGTGTTTTAATGTTGATGATCCAAGTCTGAAATCCCTTCAGCGGAGATATTTCATGCCCCAAAGGTCTTCACACGACACCGGGCGTCGGGAGGACACAACGCTTTCTTCTGAGAGGCGGAAAAAAGTAAAGATCATCGCTGGCTTGGCTACAAAACTTACGAAGACACCGATATATACTTAAATAAGTAGCAGATGCCCGATAACCCGATTTTGTTATCAGCGGCAAAGTATCACGACAGCGTCCATGAACACTAGGGACCCAAACTTGTCGGACTGGACTGGTCATGCCAGGGAAGGGAGAATCAGCTCAGTGCCACACAGCATGATGGAGGGAGGGGCCAGGTGGGTGCGAGTGGAGGAGGAGGTGGAAGAAGCGGAGGAATTTGGGTGCCCTGAACACCTCAAGCTGTTTTTTAAATGATTTTTGGGGGTAACTATTTCCATTTCTTACAGATATTTTTTTTTCCAAGAACCCTCCAGAAGGCCCCCCCCTCCCCTCCCCTCTCCCCCCCCCAAAAAATGGGTGACCGCAAGAAGAGGAGGAGGAGGAGGAGGCCATTACAGCTGTTTCCAAAGATCGCGTCGCTGAAATACAGTGCTCTTCATTAATATAGGGAGGCTTCGTGGTGCAGTGGTTAGCATGCTTAGCTCACAAACGAGAGAGCCTGGGTTCCATTCCCGGGCGGAGTGGAAAGATTTGGGCGGCTTTTCCGATGCCCTACGCTGCCCCTGTCCACCCAGCAGTGTGCCAGGTATTAATTGGGGGTTGTGTCCCGTCTCCTGGGGTCTGTTCCCTTCTCCTATAATTCCTTCCCCTTCTGTCTCTCTCCGGCATATGACCACAGATGTTGTGTCCCGTCTCCTGGGGTCTGTTCCCTTCTCCTATAATTCCTTCCCCTTCTGTCTCTCTCCGGCATATGACCACAGATGTTGTGTCCCGTCTCCTGGGGTCTGTTCCCTTCTCCTATAATTCCTTCCCCTTCTGTCTCTCTCCGCATATGACCACAGATGTTGTGTCCGTCTCCTGGGGTCTGTTCCCTTCTCCTATAATTCCTTACCCTCCTGTCTCTCTCAGGCATATGACCACAGATTTTGTGTCCCGTCTCCTGGGGTCTGTTCCTTCTATAATTCCTTTCCTTCTGTCTCTCCGGCATATGACCACAGATGTTGTGTCCCGTCTCCTGGGGTCTGTTCCTTCTCCTATAATTCCTTCCCTTCTGTCTCTCTCCGCATATGACCACAGATGTTGCACCCACTAAACAAAACTTTCCAACTGTTCCTTCATAATTCCTTCCTCCTGTCTCTCTCCGACATATGACCACAGATGTTGTGTCCCGTCTACTGGGGTCTGTTCCCTTCTCCTATAATTCCTTCCTTCTGTCTCTCTCCGCACATGACCACAGATGTTGTGTCCCGTCTCCTGGGGTCTGTTCCTTCTCCTATAATTCCTTCCTTCCTGTCTCTCTCCGCATATGACCACAGATGTTGTGTCCCGTCTCCTGGGGTCTGTTCCCTTCTCCTATAATTCCTTCCCCTCCTGTCTCTCTCCGACATATGACCACAGATGTTGTGTCCCATCTCCTGGGGTCTGTTCCCTTCTCCTATAATTCCTTCCCCTTCTGTCTCTCTCCGACATATGACCACAGATGTTGTGTCCCGTCTCCTGGGGTCTGTTCCCTTCTCCTATAATTCCTTCCCCTCCTGTCTCTCTCCAGCATATGACCACAGATGTTGTGTCCCGTCTCCTGGGGTCTGTTCCCTTCTCCTATAATTCCTTCCCCTCCTGTCTCTCTCCGGCATATGACCACAGATGTTGCACCCACTAAACAAAACTTTCCAACTGTTCCCTTCTGCTATAATTCCTTCCCCTCCTGTCTCTCTCCGGCCTATGACCACAGATGTTGTGCCCACTAAACAAAACTTTACAACTTCGAGATGTGTAAAATATTGGTTTAACCCCTTCACTACGGCTGGGCCCAAACAGCGCCCCGTATCCGAGATCACCATGCGCGCCAAATTTCAAATATCGCTATTGAATATAACAAGTTTTCAGCCATAAACTCAACACAATCATCATGTATTATATATGAAAACATGCAGAATTAAATGACGCACATAGAGAAACATACATTAATTGATAGTTTTGAGATATAAGCATAATTTGCCAAGGCTTTCCTAGGAGTTGTGGGCATTTCCAGGGGTAGTTTTGTGACCCTTCCTCTGTACCGTGAACCTAAGGAAACACACATTTGCCAAGGCTTTCCTAGGGGTAGTTTTGTGACCCTTCCTCTGTACCGTGAACCTAAGGAAACACACATTTGCCAAGGCTTTCCTAGAAGTTGTGGGCATTTCCAGGGGTAGTTTTGTGACCCTGGTGGTAGTGTGACCCTTCCTCTGTACCGTGAACCTAAGGAAACACACATTTGCCAAGGCTTTCCTAGGAGTTGTGGGCATTTCCAGGGGTAGTTTTGTGACCCTGGTGGTAGTGTGACCCTTCCTCTGTACTGTGAACCTAAGGAAACACATTTGGCAAGGCTTTCCTAGAAGTTGTGGGCATTTCCAGGGGTAGTTTTGTGACCCTGGTGGTAGTGTGACCCTTCCTCTGTACCGTGAACCTAAGGAAACACACATTTGCCAAGGCTTTCCTAGAAGTTGTGGGCATTTCCAGGGGTAGTGTGACCCTTCCTCTGTACCGTGAACCTAAGGAAACACACATTTGGCAAGGCTTTCCTAGGAGTTGTGGGCATTTCCAGGGGTAGTTTTGTGACCCTGGTGGTAGTGTGACCCTTCCTCTGTACCGTGAACCTAAGGAAACACACATTTGCCAAGGCTTTCCTAGAAGTTGTGGGCATTTCCAGGGGTAGTTTTGTGACCCTGGTGGTAGTGTGACCCTTCCTCTGTACCGTGAACCTAAGGAAACACACATTTGCCAAGGCTTTCCTAGGAGTTGTGGGCATTTCCAGGGGTAGTGTGACCCTTCCTCTGTACCGTGAACCTAAGGAAACACACATTTGCCAAGGCTTTCCTAGAAGTTGTGGGCATTTCCAGGGGTAGTGTGACCCTTCCTCTGTACCGTGAACCTAAGGAAACACACATTTGACAAGGCTTTCCTAGGAGTTGTGGGCATTTCCAGGGGTAGTTTTGTGACCCTGGTGGTAGTGTGACCCTTCCTCTGTACCGTGAACCTAAGGAAACACACATTTGCCAAGGCTTTCCTAGAAGTTGTGGGCATTTCCAGGGGTAGTTTTGTGACCCTGGTGGTAGTGTGACCCTTCCTCTGTACCGTGAACCTAAGGAAACACACATTTGTCAAGGCTTTCCTAGGAGTTGTGGGCATTTCCAGGGGTAGTTTTGTGACCCTGGTGGTAGTGTGACCCTTCCTCTGTACCGTGAACCTAAGGAAACACACATTTGGCAAGGCTTTCCTAGGAGTTGTGGGCATTTCCAGGAGCAGTTCTATGACCCTGGTGGTAGTGTGACCCTTCCTCTGTACCGTGAACCTAAGGAAACACACATTTGGCAAGGCTTTCCTAGGAGTTGTGGGCATTTCCAGGAGCAGTTCTATGACCCTGGTGGTAGTGTGACCCTTCCTCTGTACCGTGAACCTAAGGAAACACACATTTGGCAAGGCTTTCCTAGGAGTTGTGGGCATTTCCAGGAGCAGTTCTATGACCCTGGTGGTAGTGTGACCCTTCCTCTGTACCGTGAACCTAAGGAAACACACATTTGGCAAGGCTTTCCTAGGAGTTGTGGGCATTTCCAGGAGCAGTTCTATGACCCTGGTGGTAGTGTGACCCTTCCTCTGTACCGTGAACCTGTAGAAACACACATTAGGACCCGACTGACCTGCGATTTGACCCAATAAGGTGGTTGGTGTGAGGGTCAGACAGAAGGTCACCTCAGGGGCTTGGTACAGATAAAACCTCCCTACAACTTGACCTTGACCCTGCCCTTAAGTACTGCTGGGGAGGTCACTGCTTGGGTTAAACTGTTATGGAATTTATTTTTATTTTATTTTTATATATATATAATTTGTGTTGTGGGAGGAAGAAGAAGAAG
>NW_026111827.1:262500-310000 GCF_024679095.1 Eriocheir sinensis
CAAAAATTCAATGACAACTTCAACTGGCAATATCTCAGAATCCACAACAGTTAGGAACACAAGATTCTAACACAGGATGCTCCTAACACTCCCCTACAACACCTATAACTGGCAGTGCTCACAACCTTACAGTTCAGGAGATATTTGTACTTAACCAAAAACTTTCCAACCCAAAAATATCAAAAATTCAATGACAACTTCAACTGGCAATATCTCAGAATCCACAACAGTTAGGAACACAAGATTCTAACACAGGATGCTCCTAACACCCACCCACAACACCTATAACTGGCAGTGGTCACAACCTTACAGTTCAGGAGATATCTGTACTTAACCAAAAACTTTCCAACCCAAAAATATCAAAAATTCAATGACAACTTCAACTGGCAATATCTCAGAATCCACAACAGTTAGGAACACGAGATTCTAACACATGATGCTCCTAACACTCCCCTACAACACCTATAACTGGCAGTGCTCATAACCTTATAGTTCAGGAGATATTTGTACTTAGCTAAAAACTTTCCAACCCAGCAAGACACAGCTGACCTCACCTGACCTGATGTTACAGACCCAGGGCCCTGTTAACCCAAGAATTGTGGGTCCCTAGAAAGGTCGGTTTAGGGGCCGCATTATGACCTCAAGTGATGCTTAATCTTTCCTCTTCCTCCTCCCATCTTCCGCTTCTTCCTCCTCCTCTTCATTCCTCTCCTATCTCCACTTTTATCTCCTTCCACAGGCTCGTCAGAAGGCTGCTTGTGTGAGGGACAGCCTGCAATGTCAACAAGGTGATCAGGAGGAGAGACAAGGTGAGGTATTTTTGGCATTTTTCTCTCCTTTCCTCTGCTTTCCCTCCACATCCCTCCACTCCAAATTATTCCTCCATTCTTCCTCTTTAATTTGACACCAAGCAAGCCCCAAAAAGCCCAGTGACAGAGGAGAAAGAGCCTGAAATATGACAACTTTTCCTATCAAATTCTGACCATATCTCGAGAAACGGCCGGAGGAAGGTGTAACATTTTTTGCATTTTCTCTCCATTCCTCCACTTTACCTCTGCATCCCTCCACTCCAAATTATTCCTCCACTCTTCCTCTTTAATTTGACACCAAGCAAGCCCCAAAAAGCCCAGCGACAGAGGAGAAAAAGCCTGAAATATGACAACTTTTCCCATCAAATTCTGATCAAAATCTCGAGAAATGGCCGGAGGAAGGTCTAATATTTTTTGCATTTTCTCTCCTTTCCTCCACTTTACCTCCACGTCCCTCCACACCAAATTATTCCTCCACTCTTCCTCTTTAATTTGACACCAAGCAAGCCCCAAAAAGCCCAGCGACAGAGGAGAAAAAGCCTGAAATATGACAACTTTTCCTACCAAATTCTGACCAAATCTCGAGAAACGGCCGGAGGAGTGTCTTATATTTTTTGTATTTTCTCTCCTTTCCTCCACTTTCCCTCCACATCCCTCCACACCAAATTATTCCTCCACTCTTCCTCTTTAATTTGACACCAAGCAAGCCCCAAAAAGCCCAGCGACAGAGGAGAAAAAGCCTGAAATAAGACAACTTTTCCTACCAAATTCTGACCAAATCTCGAGAAACGGCCGGAGGAGAGTCTTATATTTTTTGCATTTTCTCTCCTTTCCTCCACTTTCCCTCCACGTCCCTCCACACCAAATTATTCCTCCACTCTTCCTCTTTAATTTGACACCAAGCAAGCCCCAAAAAGCCCAGCGACTGAGGAGAAAAAGCCTGAAATATGACAACTTTTCCTTTCAAATTCTGACCAAATCTCGAGAAACGGCCGGAGGAAGGTGTAACATTTTTTGCATTTTCTCTCCATTCCTCCACTTTACCTCCACATCCCTCCACTCCAAATTATTCCTCCACTCTTCTTCTTTAATTTGACACCAAGCAAACCCCAAAAAGCCTAGCGACAGAGGAGAAAAAGCCTGAAATATGAAAACTTTTCCCATCAAATTCTGATCAAAATCTCGAGAAATGGCCGGAGGAAGGTCTAATATTTTTTGCATTTTCTCTCACGATTGTGGTTGACTGGTGAAGGGTAGTGGGATGGTTGTGGTGGCAATAGAAAGCCAAATGGTGGTAGTTTTTATGGTGGCAATGGTGGTGATGTTGGTTGTAAGGAAGTTATGAAAAAAAGAGAAAAGTTTAAAGGGATTGGTGGAGAAAAATGGAAGTCTGGCCGAGATTCTGTTGTAAAAGTCGGTGAATTTTCATGGATTGTGGTTGACTGTGGTGGGCTAGTGGGATGGTTGTAGTAGTAGTAGTAGTAGTAGTAGTAGTAGTAGGTTACCTTTGAGCAGGAGGAGTAGTAGTAGAAGTAGCAGTCGGCATCCTTCCTCTCGCCCAGCATCTGCAAAAATGTAAAGAGCTAAAATATATATAAAAAAAACAGGAAAAATATTTATAGGATGTCTTCAAACTTTGCCTCACAGCTCGACATCCACTAGAGACAGAGAGAAGCGGATTGCACGGATGAGTAGAGGAAAGACCAAGCTATGCACTGTAAAAATTTGATCCCTCTAACTCAACTCTAAGGTGGTGAAAAACCCAAAAAACTCCAGTCATCTCACGCCAAAAAATAAAAAAGTCCAGCAAAATGTCTTCAAACTTTGGGTCACAGCTCGACATCCACTAGAGACAGAGAGAAGCGGATTGCACGGATGAGTAGAGGAAAGACTAAGCTATGCACTGTAAAAATTTGATCCCTCTAACTCAACTCTAAGGTGGTCAAAAACACAAAAAACTTGTCATCTCACCCAAAAAATCAAAAAGTCCGGAAAAATGTCTTCAAACTTTGGGTCACAGCTCAACATCCACTAGAGACAGACAGAAGCGGATTGCACGGATGAGTAGAGGAAAGACTAAGCTATGCACTGTAAAAAATTGATCCCTCTAACTCAACTCTAAGGTGGTCAAAAACACAAAAAACTTGTCATCTCACCCCAAAAAATCAAAAAGTCCGGAAAAATGTCTTCAAACTTTGCCTCACAGCTCGACATCCACTAGAGACAGAGAGAAGCGGATTGCACGGATGGTTAGAGGAAAGACTAAGCTATGCACTGTCAAAATTTGATCCCTCTAACTCAACTCTAAGATGGTGAAAAACACAAAAAACTTAAGTCATCTCACGCCAAAAACCGAAAAGTCCCGCAAAATGTCTTCAAACTTTGCCTCACAGCTCGACATCCGCTAGAGACAGAGAGAAGCGGATTGCACGGATGAGTAGAGGAAAGACTAAGCTATGCACTGCCAAAATTTGATCCCTCTAACTCAACTCTAAGGTGTTCAAAAAGCCAAAAAACTCAAGTCATCTAACGCCAAAAAATAAAAAAGTCCAGCAAAATGTCTTCAAACTTTGCCTCACAGCTCGACATCCACTAGAGACAGAGAGAAGCGGATTGCACGGATGAGTAGAGGAAAGACTAAGCTATTCACTGTCAAAATTTGATCCCTCTAACTCAACTCTAAGATGGTGAAAAACACAAAAAACTTAAGTCATCTCACGCCAAAAAATCAAAAAGTCTGGCAAAATGTCTTCAAACTTTGGCTCACAGCTCGACATCCACTAGAGACAGAGAGAAGCGGATTGCACGGATGAGTAGAGGAAAGACTAAGCTATGCACTGTAAAAATTTGATCCCTCTAACTCAACTCTAAGGTGGTCAAAAACACAAAAAACTCAAGTCATCTCGCCCAAAAAATAAAAAAGTCCAGCAAAATGTCTTCAAACTTTGGCTCACAGCTCGACATCCACTAGAGACAGAGAGAAGCGGATTGCACGGATGAGTAGAGGAAAGACTAAGCTATGCACTGTAAAAATTTGATCCCTCTAACTCAACTCTAAAGTGTTCAAAAAGCCAAAAAACTCAAGTCATCTCACCCCAAAAAATCAAAAAGTCCAGCAAAATGTCTTCAAACTTTGGGTCACAGCTCGACATCCACTTGAGACAGACAGAAGCGGATTGCACGGATGAGTAGAGGAAAGACTAAGCTATGCACTGTAAAAATTTGATCCCTCTAACTCAACTCTAAGATGGTGAAAAACACAAAAAACTCAAGTCATCTCACGCCAAAAAATCAAAAAGTCCGGCAAAATGTCTTCAAACTTTGCCTCACAGCTCGACATCCACAAGAGACAGAGAGAAGCGGATTGCACGGATGAGTAGAGGAAAGACTAAGCTATGCACTGTAAAAATTTGATCCCTCTAACTCAACTCTAAGATGCTCAAAAACACAAAAAACTCCAGTCATCTCACGCCAAAAAGACCCAAAAAGTCTCTGGGCTCAGTCATGTATGGGCCGAGATGTCTCCCTTGTCTCTCGGGCTCAGAAGCTGCAGGAAAAGTTGTCATATTTTGGGCTTTTTCTCCTCTGTTCTCAGGCTTTTTGGGGCTTGCTTGGTGTCTACGTGGAGAGAAAGAGTGGAGGAGTAATTTGATGTGGAGGGACGTGGAGGGAAAGTGGAGGAAAGGAGAGAAAATGCAAAAAATTTTAACCTTCCTCCGGCCGTTTCGCAAGGTTTGGTCAGAATCTGCAGGAAAAGTTGTCCTATTTTGGGCTTTTTCTCCTCTGTTCTTAGGCTTTTCGGGGCTTGCTTGGTGTCTACGTGGAGAGAAAGAGTGGAGGAAGAAGTGGATGTGGAGGGACGTGGAGGGAAAGTGGAGTAAAGGAGAGAAAATGCAAAAATATTAAGATTTCCCTCCGACCATTTCGCAAGGTTTGGTCAGAATCTGCAGGAAAAGTTGTCCTATTTAGGGCTTTTTCTCCTCTGTTCTTAGGCTTTTCGGGGCTTGCTTGGCGTCACATTAAAGAGGAAGAGTGGAGGAGTAATTTGATGTGGAGGGACGTGGAGGAAAGGAGCCCAAAACGCCCAAAATCCCTCACCTTGTCTCCCCTCCCGCTCGTCTTGTTTACGTGTGGAGGAGAAGATCGGCGGCCATTTTGAGATCGGCTGGAAAATGTTTAGGCTCGTTTTCCCTTCGTTATTTTATTGGGTGTTTTTTTAGCGTCTTTGGCTGTTTTATTTTATTGAGTGTTTGGTTTATTATTTTCCTGTTTTATTTGCGGTGTTTTATTCCCTGTGTCTGTCTCCAGCGTGTTTCAGGCGTCCAAAAGGAGAGGCTCGTCAAGGGGCTTTGCTTCAAGTGTTTTCTCGATTCTTTTGTCTCGGTTTTTATGTTTTTTCAACCATTTATTTATTTATTGACTTATTTTCTTTACTTTTCTTCATTGGCGATTATATATAGGCTGTTTAAGGCCCGCTCTCTCTCTCTCTCTCTCTCTCTCTCTCTCTCTCTCTCTCTCATTACTAAACTACCTCTTAGATTACTAAACTACCTCTCACACACCTCACCCCCTTTCCTAATCCCCTTCACTTTGTGTTTTTATCTCTTTCATTTCAGCTAAGATGGCACCTAAGAAGTGCAGTACTTGTAACGGTAGCTTCTCAGCTCACTTTTTTACAGGGCGTTCTGCTGTCTGTCGACTGTGCCTGTCCAGGCAGCATCTCGAGACAAGACTGCAGGAGCAGGAAGAGAAGATGGAAGAAGGCCAGAGTAAAATAATGGAGCTTTCTCTCACCAGGCAGCATCTCGAGACCAGACTGCAGGAGCAAGAAGAGAAGATGGAAGCAGGTCAGAATAAAATAATAGAGCTTTCTCGCACTGTTGCCTCCTTGCAGGAATTCATCCAGGCTAACGTTGCTGTGGTGCCAAACCCTTCTCCAACCGCCCCCTTGCCCTCAGCGGTACCGTCGACACCAGCGGACAACACCACGCAACGGGAGGATGCTAGTGGCACCGACCATGATGGCTTCACCGTCGTGAATGGAGGAGCCAAGCCAGCCAGACAAGCGATTTATCCTGTTCATTGCTTCAACAGGTTTGCCATTCTGGAGGAGGAGGACGAGCAGGAGAGCACCTTCCTGGTGGGTGACTCCATGATTCGCCAGCAGGTCGTTGAGTTCTGCGGCAGAGTTCCTCGTCGAAGACGGAACTATTGCTATCCTGGTGCTGGGATCGACGACATAACTGCTGCTCTTGAGGAGATCTCCCCCCAGGCTACTAATGATTCACTGTTTGTTATCCACACAGGTACGAACGACGTCACCACGTCCTGGTCTGAGGAACTCCTGGTGTATGAGCGTAGGCTCATCCAGCAGTATACGACTAAATCCCCTAACATTTTGATTTCAGGAGTTCTACCACGGACTTGGGCGGAGAGCGACTTTTTCAGTAAGGCCTTCAGCCTAAACAACCGCTTACAGACTCTTTGCAGGGAGCTTGACGTGGAGTTCCTAAACGCATGGGACAATTTCTATGGACAAAATGAACTTTTCCACAGGGACGGATTGCACCTTTCTCCCATCGGGGCAGCCAGACTCGGAAGGCTCCTCAACGAAGCAGTGCGTGTCATCCGAGCAAAAAACGAGTCACGGCCACGTCCCTCCACCCCGCCCGTGTAAATAGACGCCGTGCATCAACAAACCCGTAACCGTGATCCCGCAAGTACCACCACCTGTATTACCAAGCCTCTAGATAACTTAAAAATCCTTAGTTTCAATGCGCGTAGCCTAAGAAACAAATTTGATGAACTGAGATGTCTTGCTTTAACAGAAAATTTTGACATAATTGCTATAACCGAAACATTTATCGACACCACAAATATTGATTTAAGTTCCGAATACAACATAGATGGCTACAGACTCTTCAACAAAGATCGTGTAAACCGTAGAGGCGGTGGCGTCGCCCTTTATGTCAAAAGCTATTTGCAACCCACCGACAAAACACCGGGAAACAGTAACGTTGAACATTTGTGCGTGCGAGTAAACATTGCAAAAGTCAATTTAAATATATCTGTCACCTACAGACCTACCTGGCAATCACTCGATGACGACCTTGAAATGTACAGCGTCTTAAGGCAGTCACTTAATAACAACGACTCACTGATATTAGGAGACTTTAACCTCCCCCATATCGACTGGGCGACACTGTCAGGTACAGAAGGCGAGTCACATAGAATGATCGAATTTCTAGAAGAAAATTATCTAAGCCAAATGGTTTCTGAGCCAACTCGACAAAATAATATACTCGACCTTGTTATAACGACCCAAGATAACCTTGTCAGTAATGTCACGGTAGGAGAACACCTCGGTTCTTGCGATCATAAATTAGTGCGCGTCGACATTAAAGCTCAATCATCAGTGACTGAAAATAAAGTAAAGGTGCCCAATTTCAAAGAGCTAACTTCGTAGAAATCCGACAAAACTAACAGAAATACAACTATCAGATGACGGCAACGTAGAGGAAGCCTGGCTAAGCCTTAAAAATCACTTACTCACTCAGCAGAACACATTCGTCCCCTTGTGCGAGAAGCGAATTAACACTAACAAACGCCCACCGTGGTTTAATAGCGAAATTAAACAATCAGTCAATGAGAGAAAATTGTTTTACAGGTTAAAGAAAGAACAAAGCACGCCCGAGAACATTAGACTCTATAATGATGCCAGGCGACGAGTAAAAAGACTAGTAGGTCAGGCAAAGCGTAGATATGAAGAAAATATTGCAGCCAACTGTAAAAATAACCCGAAATCTTTCTTCAGTTACATAAACAACAGAAAGGCGATCAAAAGTGGTATTGGACCTTTAACAAACAGCGACGGTGCACTAGTGACTGACAGCCAACACATTGCAAACCTCTTAAACAATTACTTTTCCTCGGTGTTTAATACTAACAGTCTTCCTCTCGCTACCACCAACACCAGTACTATTGTAAATCTCGAGCATGCATTGCCTAATTTTGAAATAACAACCGATGAAGTCCTTAAAGCTCTCCATTCACTTAAAACAAATAAAAGTCCTGGACCTGACAAAGTATATCCAACTCTGCTGAAAGAAACGAAGAGCGAAATACTCTCCTCCTCACAACCGTATTCAATATGTCCTTGCGACAAGGCATCGTCCCTTCAGATTGGAAAAAGGCTAACGTGACACCGATTTTCAAGAAAGGAGACAAAAGTACCAGGTAATTACAGGCCCATTAGTCTAACTTCGGTTGTAGGTAAGCTACTTGAGGGCATAATTAGAGACAAAATTGTGAGTTACCTTGAAAGCCACTCATTGATTGGGGACTCACAACATGGCTTCCGAAACAAAAGATCCTGCCTATCAAACCTATTAACCTTTTATAACGACCTCTTCACTGTTTATGACGTAACCAAATCACTGGACGTAGTCTATCTTGATTTCCAGAAAGCGTTTGATAAAGTCCGCATCATAAATTACTTTACAAATTAAAGCAAATAGGTATTGACGGTCAAGTAAACCAATGGATCGCGAATTGGTTGAGCAACAGACAACAAAAGAGTAGTGATTGACGGATTTAACTCAGAGTGGGCGCCTGTCACTAGTGGCGTCCCTCAGGGCTCGGTCCTTGGCCCAGTGCTCTTCATTATTTACATCAACGACGTGGATGTTGGACTCAATAACCGCATTAGTAAATTTGCAGACGACACAAAGATTGGTAACTCGGTTCTCACTGACGAAGACAGGCAAAGCCTCCAAGAGGATTTGCACAAAATTTCAGCTTGGTCGGATAGATGGGAGATGCCCTTTAACGTAGACAAGTGCCAGGTCCTTCAAGTTGGAACGAGGAATAAGAAGTTCGAATACGAAATGCGCGGCGTTAAACTCAAAGGCGTTCAATGCGTCAAAGACTTGGGGGTCAAAATCGCGTCAAACCTCAAATTCTCACAGCAATGCATCGATGCAGTAAATAAAGCGAACAGAATGTTGGGCTTCATTAAAAGAAACTTTGTATTCAAGAATAAAGATGTAATACTCCCGCTCTACAACAGTTTAGTCAGACCCCACTTGGAATATGCGGTACAGTTTGGTCCCCCACCATGCAAAGGATATTGCTAAATTAGAAGGTGTTCAGCGTCGGGCAACGAAAATGATCCTTCCTTGCGCAACAAATCCTACGAAGAAAGGCTTTCTATCCTTAACATGTTCTCTTGAGAAACGTCGCCTCGAGGAAAATTGATCGAATGTTTTAAAATACTTAATGGTTTCACGAATGTAGACAGATCAACATTGTTTATGATCGATGACAGTCTGCGCACGAGGAACAATGGCGTAAAACTCAGATGTAGACAAGTAAATTCAGATTGCACCAAATTTTTCTTCACCAACGTTGTAGTGCGAGAATGGAATAAACTTCCACCATCAGTGGTCCAGTGTAACACGATTGACTCCTTCAAAATAAGCTCGACCGTCACTTCCTTCAACTTAATATCAACTAGAGTAGAAATGCAACGTTTTGGAGTCTTCTGATTAATGTAAAATCACTTAGGTTTAAGGACAGACCACCAAGTCTGGACCATGGGGTCTGTGGTCTGATTTTCTATAAATCTCTCTCTCTCTCTCATAATTATAGTCTGAGAGAGAGAGAGAGAGAGATTTTTCTCTCTCTCTCTCTCCAATTGAATAAACAAATGTTCTTATTTAATATATTATAGCCAACTGAGACGACCTTGTAGAGAGAGAGAGAGAGAGTCACACTATATATAAGCGCGTTCAAGTCAACAATTTTCAGGTCATCGCTGGCGTTCGTCGCGTCAACTCACGCTCTGCCGACGCCCACACACACACGTCCAGCCATGAAGAGACGTCTGGCAGGCGGGAACACTCTGCGATCCCTTCTGCTGCTGCTGCTGGTGATGGCGCAGAACTGGGCAGTGGACGCCTCGCAAAATCAGAGCTGCGCCGAGGCTGCCATAGTGCTCGGGGAAGGGGAGGCCCGCATCACGGCCGACCAAACAGGGGTTCATAGTGTGTATATTTCCGATGTCGTGTACCTGTGGCCCGAGGAAGGCTTCATGGGCGTGGGTGTGCAGGCTCTCGTCGACACCGCCACAGGACCGGTGAGCGTGGCCGCGTGGTTCCCCGAGGACATGTTCCCCGACGTCACCAAAGCCGCCTGGTGGGAGTTGAGGGTGTATGTGATTCGCGACAGTAACCATGTGTTCTTCAATGTATACCTTGGTGATAGTCGGAAGGCGTGTCTCTCTAGGGTCACCTTTAACAGCCTACAGAGTGTGGAGGTGGTGGGTTACGGTGCGTCGCGATGGAGACACGACACACCACCACCTGGCTGTCCCTATCGAGGATATAACCGCTCAGCGCCCTTTCCAGAATCATTCACTTGCACGGCGCCCCCAATCATCCCACCAGCCACTACATGCCCGCCCACTACACCCCCGCCCACTACACCCCCGCCCACTACTTGCCCGCCCACTACTTGCCCGCCCACTACACCCCCGCCCACTACACCCCCGCCCACTACACCCCCGCCCACTACAGCCCAACCCACCCCAGAGGCCACTACATGCCCGCCCATTCCAGTGGAGGTGTCGGAGATGATGGCAGTTTTGACCGTGATGATTGGAGACATGTACCACACCCTACAGCGTCTCGAAGCGGGTCTGAGTAAGTGTGTGTGTGTGTGTGTGTGTGTGTGTGTGTGTGTGTGTGTGTGTGTGTGTGTGTGTGTGTGTGTGTGCTCATGTTATAGGCTGGTAGGGGAGGTAACAACAACAACAACAACAACAACAATAATAATAATAATAACAATAATAATAATAATAATAATAATAAACACTATATAGTAACCCAGCCCCCTCCTCTCCCTCCTCCAGAAGCGGCCCGGGTTCCTGCCTGGCCCGGCAAACACCACGCCCGGCCGCGCCCTCAGCCAGTCCGCCACAGCCCGGCCTCCACGAGAAATTAGGAGCAATCACAGCGCTGAGCCAGGCTGCCCGCTGCTGACGTCACTGCTTAGACTATATACACAGTTGTACTACGGGCTGCTTCTGGGCGGCATATTTCCCAAGTCTCTTACGGTTCAGCATAAGGAGAAATTAGGAGCAATCACAGCGCTGAGCCAGGCTGCCCGCTGCTGACGTCACTGCTTAGACTATATACACAGTTGTACTACGGGCTGCTTCTGGGCGGCATATTTCCCAAGTCTCTTACGGTTCAGCATAAGGAGAAATTAGGAGCAATCACAGCGCTGAGCCAGGCTGCCCGCTGCTGACGTCACTGCTTAGACTATATACACAGTTGTATCACATATACGCCCCGTGATTGTCTCCATGTATCTCCCTTAAGGACAATAAACAGCCATAGAATATAGTGAAAGAATGTGTTTCCCTTCCCTTCCCTTCCCTTCCCTTTCCTTCCCTTTCCAAGACTTCCCCTCCCTTCCCTTCCCTTCCCTTCTCTTCCCTTCTCTTCCCTTCCCTTCCCAAGACTTCCCTTCCCTTCCCTTCCCTTCCCTTCCCTTCTCTTCCCTTCCCTTCCCAAGACTTCCCTTCCCTTCCCTTCCCTTCTCTTCCCTTCCCTTCCCAAGACTTCCCTTTCCTTCCCTTTCCAAGACCTCCCCTCCCTTCCCTTCCCAAGACTTCCCCTCCCTTCCCTTCCCTTCCCAAGACTTCCTTCCCTTCCCTTCCAAGACTTCCTCCTTCCTTCCCTTCTCTTCTTCCTTCCTTCCCAAGACTTCCCTTACCTTACCTTGGGTCCCAAAAGTCATGCACATTGGGTCCCAAAATAGTAACCACACATACATCATGAATGGGAGACCTCTGCAGGCGATGCAGGAGGAAAAGGATCTTGGAGTCACTATCAGCAGCGACCTGAAACACGCGAATCACTGTAAAAAGCCTACAGCAACACTATGCTCGGGTTCATAGCGAGGAACTTCGAGTCTAAAACACCAGACGTGATGCTAGCCTTGTATAATTCCATGGTAAGACCGCACCTCGAGTATGCAGTACAGTTCTGGTCTCCTAATTACAGAAAGGACATTGCTTTACTGGAAAGGATTCAACGACGCGCCACAAAGATGATTCCAACCTTCAGGGCCCAACCGTACGAGGAACGACTCAAGCGACTCAATCTCTTTACACTGGAGGAAAGACGCCTACGAGGGGATATGATTCAAGTCTTCAAGTATCTGAAAAAGTTCAATAACGTCGATTACTCCAAATTCTTTGAACTGCAAACCAACTCAAGAACTATAAATAACGGTTTAGCCATTCAGTCGAGTCGATCATGTAACACAGACATTGGGAGGAGTTTCTTTTCAAACCGAGTCATCCGCCACTGGAACAACCTTCCCTCAGAAGTAGTAAATGTGAATACCATCAACTCCTTCAAGTATAGAATCGACCGTCACTTCGCTGCGTCGGGAGTAAACTGAATAACGAGGTGCTGTCATCTGCTCCCCAATATCGAGGTGCTGTCATCTGCTCCCCAATATCGAGGTGCTGTCATCTGCTCCTCAATATCGAGGTGCTGTCATCTGCTCCTCAATATCGAGGTGCTGTCATCTGCTCCCCAATATCGAGGTGCTGTCATCTGCTCCTCAATATCGAGGTGCTGTCATCTGCTCCCCAATATCGAGGTGCTGTCATCTGCTCCCAATATCGAGGTGCTGTCATCTGCTCCCAATATCAGTGCTGTCATCTGCTCCCCAATATCGAGGTGCTGTCATCTGCTCCCCAATATCAGTGCTGTCATCTGCTCCCCAATATCGAGGTGCTGTCATCTGCTCCCCAATATCGATGTGCTGTCATCTGCTCCTCAATATCGAGGTGATGTCATCTGCTCCCCAATATCGAGGTGCTGTCATCTGCTCCCCAATATCGAGGTGCTGTCATCTGCTCCCCAATATCGAGGTGCTGTCATCTGCTCCCCAATATCGAGGTGCTGTCATCTGCTCCGCAATATCGAGGTGATGTCCTCTGCTCCTCAATATCGAGGTGCTGTCATCTGCTCCTCAATATCTAGGTGAGGTCATCTGCTCCCCAATATCGAGGTGCTGTCATCTGCTCCCCAATATCGAGGTGCTGTCATCTGCTCCTCAATATCGAGGTGCTGTCATCTGCTCCCCAATATCGAGGTGCTGTCATCTGCTCCCCAATATCGAGGTGCTGTCATCTGCTCCCCAATATCGAGGTGCTGTCATCTGCTCCCCAATATCGAGGTGCTGTCATCTGCTCCCCAATATCGAGGTGCTGTCATCTGCTCCCCAATATCGAGGTGCTGTCATCTGCTCCCCAAGCCCCAAGTGTCGGTCGAGCAGGTTAAATCACCCAAGCGGGCCACCTCGTAATGAGCCAAAAGGCTTCTGTTGCCTGCATTTCCATGTTTCCATGTTTCCCTTCCCTTCCCTTCCCTTCCCTTACCTTACCTTTCCAAGACTTCCCTTCCAAAGATTTCCCTTCTCAAGATTTCCCTTCCCTTCCCTTCCCTTCCAAAGATTTCCCTTCCCTTCCCAAGACTTCCCTTCCCTTCCCTTCCCTTCCCTTCCCAAGACTTCCCTTCCCTTCCCTTCCCTTCCCAAGACTTCCCTTCCCTTCCCTTCCCAAGAATTCCTTCCTTCCCTTCCTTCAAGACTTCCTTCCTTCCAAGGCTTCCTTCCCAAGACTTCCCTTCCTTCCCAAGGCTTCCTTCCCAAGACTTCCTTCCTTCCCTTCCCAAGATTTCCCTTCCCTTCCCAAGACTTCCTTTCCCTTTCCTTCCCTTCCCAAGACTTCCCTTCACAAGACTTCCCTTCCCAAGAGTTCCCTTCCCTTCCATTCCCTCCCTTCCCTTCCCTTCCCTTCCCAAGACTTCCTTCCTTCCTTCCTTCCTTCCAAAGATTTCCTTCCCTTCCCAAGACTTCCTTCCTTCCTTCCTTCCTTCCCAAGACTTCCTTCCTTTCCTTCCTTCCAAGACTTCCTTCCTTCCTTCCCAAGACTTCCCTTCCCTTCCCTTCCCAAGACTTCCCTTCCCTTCCCAAGGCTTCCCTTCCCAAGACTTCCCTTCCCTTCCCAAGGCTTCCCTTCCCAAGACTTCCCTTCCCTTCCCAAGATTTCCCTTCCCTTCCCAAGACTTCCTTTCCCTTCCCAAGACTTCCCTTCCCAAGACTTCCCTTCCAAGAGTTCCTTCCTTCCATTCCCTCCCTTCCTTCCTTCCTTCCCAGACTTCCCTTCCTTCCCAAGACTTCCTTCCTTCCTTCCCAAGACTTCCCTTCCTTCCCAAGACTTCCTTCCTTCCCATGACTTCCTTCCTTCCTTCCTTCCCAAGACTTCCTTCCTTCCCTTCCCAAGACTTCTTTCCTCTTTCCTTCCTTCCCAAGACTTCCTTCCCAAGAGTTCCTTCCTTTTCCCTTCCTTCCCTTCCTTCCCAAGACTTCCTTCCTTCCCTTCCTTCCCAAGACTTCCTTCCTTCCCAAGACTTCCTTCCTTCCCATGACTTCCTTTCCTTCCTTCCCTTCCCAAGACTTCCTTCCTTCCTTCCTTCCCAAGACTTCCTTCCTTCCCTTCCATTCCTCCCTTCCCTTCCCTTCCCTTCCTTCCCTTCACATGACTTCCCTTCCCTTCCCTTCCCAAGACTTCCCTTCCCCTCCCTTCCCTTCCCTTCCCTTCCCTTCCCTTCCCTTCCCTCCCTTCCTGCCCTTCCTTCCCTTCCCAAGACTTCCTTCCTTCCCAAGACTTCCCTTCCTTCCTTCCTTCCTTCCCTTCCTTCAAGACTTCCTTCCTTCCCTTCCCTTCCTTCCTTCCTTCCTTCCTTCCCTTCCTTCCTTCAAGACTTCCTTCCTTCCTTCCTTCCTTCCTTCCTTCCTTCCTTCCCTTCCTTCCTTCCCAAGACTTCCTTCCTTCCTTCCTTCCCAAGACTTCCTTCCTTCCTTCCATTCCTCCCTCCTTTCCTTCCCTTCCTTCCTTCCTTCCATTCCCCCTCCTTCCCTTCCCTTCCCTTCCCTTCCCAAGACTTCCCTTCCCTTCCCAAGACTTCCCTTCCCTACCCTTCCCAAGACTTCCCTTCCCTTACCAAGACTTCCCTTCCCTTCCCATGACTTCCTTTCCCTTCCCTTCCCTTCCCAAGACTTCCCTTCCCTTCCCAAGACTTCCCTTCCCTTCCCATGACTTCCTTTCCCTTCCCTTCCCTTCCCAAGACTTCCTTCCTTCCCTTCCCTTCCCTTCCTTCCCTTCCTTCCTTCCCTTCCTTCCATTCCCTTCCTTCCCTTCCCTTCCTTCCTTCCTTCCCAGACTTCCTTCCCTTCCCAAGACTTCCTTCCTTCCCTTCCCTTCCCTTCCTTCCTTCCTTCCTTCTCAAGACTTCCTTCCTTCCCTTCCCTTCCTTCCTTCCTTCCTTCCCTTCCTTCTCAAGACTTCCCTTCCTTCCTTCCTTCCTTCCTTCCCAAGACTTCCTTCCTTCCTTCCTTCCCCTTCCTTCCTTCCCTTCCCAGGACTTCCTTCCTTCCTTCCTTCCCTTCCTTCCTTCCCTTCCCTTCCAGACTTCCTTCCCTTCCTTCCCTTCCTTCCTTCCTTCCCAAGACTTCCTTCCTTCCCTTCCTTCCTTCCAAGACTTCCTTCCCTTCCCTTCCCTTCCCAGACTTCCTTCCCTTCCTTCCTTCCTAAGACTTCCTTCCTTCCCTTCCTTCCCAAGACTTCCTTCCTTCCTTCCTTCCCAAGACTTCCCTTCTCTTCCCTTCCCAAGACTTCCCTTCCTTCCTTCCCTTCCCAAGACTTCCTTCCTTCCTTCCCTTCCCAAGACTTCCTTCCTTCCCTTCCTTCCCAAGACTTCCTTCCTTCCTTCCTTCCTTCCAAGACTTCCTTCCTTCCCAAGACTTCCTTCCTTCCTTCCTTCCTTCCCTTCCCTTCCTTCCTTCCCTTCCTTCCTTCCCAAGACTTCCTTCCTTCCCTTCCTTCAAGACTTCCTTCCTTCCTTCCCTTCCCAAGACTTCCTTCCTTCCCTTCCCCTTCCTTCCCTTCCTTCCCTTCCTTCCTTCCCTTCCCCTTCCTTCCTTCCTTCCCAAGACTTCCTTCCCTTCCTTCCCTTCCTTCCTTCTCAAGACTTCCTTCCTTCCTTCCTTCCCTTCCTTCCTTCTCAGACTTCCTTCCTTCCCTTCCCAGACTTTCCTTCCTTCCCTTCCCAAGACTTCCTTCCTTCCTTCCTTCCCAAGACTTCCTTCCTTCCTTCCTTCCCAAGACTTCCTTCCTTCCTTCCCAAGACTTCCTTCCTTCCCTTCCCAAGACTTCCTTCCTTCCTTCCCAAGATTCCTTCCTTCCTTCCTTCCCAAGACTTCCCTTCCTTCCTTCCTTCCAGACTTCCCCTTCCTTCCTTCCTTCCTTCCCAAGACTTCCCTTCCCTTCCCTTCCCTTCCCTTCCCTTCCCAAGACTTCCCTTCCCTTCCCTTCCCTTCCCAAGACTTCCCTTCCTTCCTTCCTTCCCTTCCTCAAGACTTCCTTCCTTCCCTTCCTTCCCAAGACTTCCTTCCTTCCTTCCTTCCTTCCCTTCCCAAGACTTCCCTTCCCTTCCCTTCCCTTCCCTTCCCAAGACTTCCCTTCCCTTCCCTTCCCTTCCCAAGACTTCCCTTCCCTTCCCTTCCCTTCCCTTCCCTTCCCTTCCCTTCCCTTCCCTTCCCTTCCCCTTTGAAGCCTTCCCTTCGTCACATCTCGCAATGATGTATTTACAGGCAAGGATCGAGGCAGCGATCAGGGGCACAAACAAGGACGCGATAACATACAAATCCGGCTGCTCGCTGATCCTCAAAAAGAATCCAGAGGTGGCCGAAAGAGAGGTCAATTTCGGGAGGAGAGGTGACCTGATACCCTTCTCTTGAGAGAGTTCAAGTCGTAGGCAGGAGGAGATACAGATGAAGGAAGATTGCTCCTCCTCCTCCTCCTCCTCCTCCTCTTCTTCCTTCCTCCTCCTCCTCCTTAATCCGTTTCAATGTCAACATAAGTCACAAACTCGTAGACAAACCGTCAGTGATACCAGACTACAAAAAAGCAAATTTCAACCTAGCCCGTGAGCTGCTTCCCTCTGCGACCTGGGACCAACTTCACCTAACCGACAATACAATCGACAACGTGTGGAACAGCTTCAAAGATAAGCTTTTGGGAGTAGAGAAGGCTACAGTGCCGACGAAACCCAGGCGAGTAAATGGTGCCGTAGATCCACCGTGGATGACCAGAGAAATAAAAAGGGCGGTAAACTTAAAAAAAAGGAATTATAACCTAATGAAGAGAATGACACGGCCAGAAGCTCCGTTCTCAATTACCATGGCTAACAGCCTCAGGCCTTCGCTTTCCCTTATTCGAGTAGTAAACACCAAACTACGAAAAAACAAATAGCCTTGTGACATCAAGACAAACTCAAAAAAATTTTTCACGTACATCAGATCGAAAGAAAGTAAAATCCAATATTGGTCCCCTGACAGACGAGACTAGAGCTGCAACTCAGGACAGTAAACAGATGGCTAGAATCCTCAACAGTAACTTACATCCGTATTCACAGTCGAAAACATCGAAACCATGCCTGAGAACCCTGACCCGCCCGGAATCACGCCGCCCTTCCTGAAAATTGACCTCAATAGCCGACCAAGAAGTGAAAGGTATTTGGATAAACTCGACACGAACAAGTCAACAGGTCCTGACGGTTTGTGCCCGCGGTACATTAAAAGAGCTTAAACAAATACTTCAGCCACTCACTAACATATTGAAGTCTGTTCAATTGAAAAAGGTCCCTGAAGACTGGAAGATTAATGAACGTAACACCAATTTTCAGTGAGAACAAGCGTTGCACATTAAACTACAGGCCCATAAGTTTGACATCAGTGGCAGGAAAAATACTCGAAAAGATTGTGGAACGGACAACTTGAAAGAAAGTTCACAGAGAGACAATAATGTAATCTCCGACACCCAGCATGTATTTTAGCAAAGCGCTTTCTGCCTAACGAATTTATTAGATTCTTCTTCCAAGGTATATAAGAACTGGATGCCCACATCCCCAGTGATGTTATATGCCTGGACTTTCAGAAAAGCTCTTCGACAAGGTACCACTGCACGAGTGACCTCATGAAACTGCACTCTCGAGCGAGGCATTGCTGGAGCCAATCTGATGGATAAGAGATTGGCTCACCGGCAGAAAACAACGAGTACTACTCAACGGGACAGCCTTCGATTGGCTACCAGGTCACTGGTGGAGTGCCTCAGGGTCAGTGCTGGGACCCATTCTCTTCATCATATATATCAACGACCTCGAAGCAGGACTGTCCACGCTCGAGAAATTTGCACAGATGACACGCCAAGGGGGAAATGCCTCACAAAGACCGGGGACTGCGAAATCATTCAGAAAGACCTCAATCACATTATCGAATGGTCGGAAAATGGCAAATGTCTTTTAATCGTTGGGATAAATGCAAAGTCATGCACATTGGGTCCAGAAATAAGTAACCACACACACATTCATGAATAGGAGACCTCTGCAGGCGATGCAGGAGGAAAAGGATCTTGGGTCACTATCAGCAGTGACCTGTTTGCGAATCACTGTAAAAGCATACAGCAAAGCCAACACTATGTCGGGTTCGCAGCGAGGAACTTCGGTCTAAACCTGCCAGACGTGATGCTAATAACAACTATATAATTCCATAGGTAAAGACTGCACCTCGGGAGGCATGGCAGTGCAGTTCTGGTCTCCAATTACAGAAAGGACATTGCTTTACTGGGAGGATCTCAGCGACGCGCCACGAAAGCTGATACTCAACCTTCTAGGGTTCAACTGCATGAGGAACTCCAAGCGAGACTCAACTTTGCAGAAAAGACGCCTCACGAGGGATATGATTCAAGTCTCAAGCATCTGGAAATTCACAACGTCGATTACTCCAATTCCTTTGAATTGCAAACCAACTCTAAGAACTATAAACAACGGTTTAGCCATTCAGTCTAAGCGATGTAACACAGACATCGGAAGGAGTTTCTTTCAAACCAGTCATCTGCCACTGGAACAATCTTCCTTCTGTAGTAAATGCGAACATCAACCTTCATAGAACTGACTGCTCACTCTGCTGCGTCGGAGTACAACCACTTCTGAAATGCCCACAACCCAGGAAAGCCTTGGCAATGTATTTCTGTCTGCTGCAATAGATAGGGGTCACACTACCACCAGGGTCACAAACCACCTCTGCTGGGGTGTGTGTGTGTGTGTGTGTGTGTATTCTTGAGCCATCACGTTTCATTGTTCAAGAACAAGACTTCGCTGGATAGGTGAATTGATGAATATGTGCTACTATGATGCATATACTTAGTGGATACATGATTTGCGTGCAAGTAGTCTCGTGGGTACTTGTGAGGGTTATTATGATTTATGTGCAGTCTCGTGGGTGTTAGCACAAGGAAATATTAAGAACAGCAAACACTCTTAATGCTCTTCCTGCCCCACTGACGTCAGCGAAGACCCTGCCCCACTGACGTCACGCGAAGACCCTATAGATGGCTTTATTCTGACCTCCCTCCCTCCCTCCCTCTGGGATGGCGGACGAAAAAGTGGAGGAGGAGGAGGAGAGGAGGAGGAAGAGGAAGGAGGAGGAGTAAAGAGAAGGAAGAGGAGGAGGCGCTTAAGTAATTTATCTTGTTGGTTTGTTTGAATACATCTTGACTGGCTGGTTTGTTTAATGAATTTGACTTGCTTCGAGTCTCTCTCTTCTCTCTCTCTTCTCTCTCTCTCTCTTCTCTCACACACACACACACACACACACACATTAAAGAACACAAGGGAAAACAACATCGCTCTTCCTGCCCCCAATGACGTCAGCGTCACAAGCGAAGACCCTATAGAGATGGCCTTGACTCTTCCTCCTTCCTCCCTCCCTCCTCCCGACCTCCTCCTGGGATCTTCCTCCTCCTCCTCCTCCGGAAAGGATGGCGGGACGGAAAGGAACATGGAGCAGGAACGCAGGCACCAGGACAGAAAGCCTATTGGCTCCATTACGAGGTTGCCTGTCTGTTTGAGGATTTAATCTGCCCGACGACAGCCTGGGGCCTGGGGAGCAGATGACAGCAGCACTCGACATTGAGGAGCAGATGAGCGGCCTGTCCTTGATATTGAGGAGCAGATGACAGCACTGGATATTGAGGGAGCAGATGATGACAGCACCTCGATATTGGGGGAGCAGATATTGGGGACTCATATTGAGGATGCAGATCGACAGCACCTCGATATTGGGGAGATGATGACAGCACCTCGATATTGTGGGGAGATGACAGCACTGATATTGGGGAGCAGATGACAGCACTGATATTTGAGTGATGACAGCACCTCGACAGCACCCTCGATATTGGGAGCAGATACAGCACCTCGATATTAGGGGAGTTAGATGACAGCACTCCCTCGATATTGAGGAGCAGATGACAGCACTGATATTGGGGAGGACACACTCGATATTGCACCTCGTGATGACAGCACTGATATGATGGAGCAGATATTGAGGAGCAGGATGATGGCACCCCTCGATATTGGGGGAGCAGATTGACAGCACTGATATTGGGGGAGCAGGATGACAGCACCGATATTGATATTGGGAGTGATGATAGCACTCGATATTGAGGAGCAGACATTGCACCTCGACATTGAGGAGCAGATGAAAGCGCCTCGATATTGAGGAGCAGATGAAAGCAACTCAATATTCAGTTTACTCCTCGACGCAGCGAAGTGACGGTCGATTCTATATTTGAAGGAGTTGATAGTATTCGCATTTACTACTTCTGAAGGAAGATTGTTCCAGTGACGGATGACTCGGTTTGAAAAGAAACTCCTTCCGATGTCTGTGTTACATCGACTAGACTGAATGGGTAAACCGTTATTTCTAGTTCTTAGGTTGGTTTGCAATTCAAAGAAATTGAGTAATCGACGTTATTGAATTTTTAGATACTTGAAGACTTGAATCATATCTCCTCGTAGGCGTCTTTTCTCCAATGTAAAGAGATTGAGTCGCTTGAGTCGTTCCTCGTACGGTTGAGCCCTTAAGGTTGGTATCATTTTCGTGGCGCGTCGTTGAATCCTTTCCAGTAAATCAATGTCCTTTCTGTAATTAGGAGACCAGAACTGTACTGCATACTCGAGGTGCGGTCTTACCATGGAATTATACAAGGATAGCATCACGTCTGGCGTTTTAACTGAAGTTCCTCGCTATGAACCCGAGCATAGTGTTGGCTTTGTTGTATGCTTTTTACAGTGATTCGCGTGTTTCAGGTCACTGCTGATAGTGACTCCAAGATCCTTTTCCTCCTGCATCGCTTGCAGAGGTCTCCCATTCATGATGTGTTTACTATTTTTTCTGGACCAATGTGCATGACTTTGCATTTGTCAACATTAAAGGACATTTGCCATTTTCCGACCATTCGATAATGTGATTGAGGTCTTTTCTGAATGATTTCGCAGTCGGTCTTTGTGAGGGCCTTTTCCCCACCTTAGTGTCATCAGCAAATTTCGATATTGTGGATTTCAGTCCTGATTCGAGGTCGTTGATATATATGATGAAGAGAATGGGTCCCAGCACTGACCCTGAGGCACTCCACTAGTGACTGGAAGCCAATCGGAAGGCTGTCCGTTGAGTAGTACTCGTTGTTTTCTGTCGGTGAGCCAATCTCTTATCCACGCGATCAGATTGGCTCCAATGCCGCCGAGTGCAGTTTTAAGGAGTCGCTCGTGCGGTACCTTGTCGAAGGCTTTTCTGAGTCCAGGTATATAATATCACTGGGGATGTGGGCATCCCAGTTCTTATATATACTTGAAGAAGTCTAATAAATTCGTTAGGCAGGAGCGCTTGTTTCTGAAGCCATGCTGGGTGTCGAGATTACATTATTGTCTTCTAGAAACTTAACAAGTTTGTCTCTAATAATCTTTTTCGAGTATTTTTCCTGCCACTGATGTCAAACTTATGGGCCTGTAGTTTAATGCAACGCTTTTGTCTCCTTTTTTGAAAATTGGTGTTACGTTCGCCATCTTCCAGTCTTCCGGGACCTTTTTCAATTGAACAGACTGGTTGAATATGTTAGTGAGTGGCTGAAGCATTTGTTGTTGCTCTTTAATAACCGCGGGGACAAACCGTCAGGTCCTGTTGACTGTTCGTGTCGAGTTTATCCAAATACTCTTTCACTTCTGGTCGCATATTGAGTCAATTTTCAGGGGCGTGATTCCCCTCGGCGGGTCAGGGTTCTCGGGCATGGTTTCGATGTTTTCGACTGTGAATACGGATGCGAAGTTACTGTTGAGGATTCTGGCCATCTGTTTACTGTCCTGAGTTGCAGCTCCAGTCTCGTCTGTCAGGGGACCAATATTGGATTTTACTGTCTGTTTCGATCTGATGTATGTGAAGAATTTTTTTTGAGTTTGTCTTGATGTCACGCGCTATTTGTTTTTCGTAGTTGCGTTTACTACTCCGAATAAGGGTGCGACAAGCTCTGAGGCTGTTGTGGTACTGAGAACGGGCTTCGGCCGTGTCATTCTTCATTAGTTATAATTCCTTTTTTAAAGGTTACCGCCCTTTTTATTTCTCTGGTCATCCACGTTGGATCTACGGCACCCTTAACTCGCCTTGGTTTAGTCTGCACTGTAGCCTTTTCTACTCCAAAAACTTATCTTTGAAGTTGTTCCACACGTTGTCGATTGTATTGTCGGTTAGGTGAAGTTGGTCCCAGGTCGCGGAGGAAGCAGCTCACGGGCTAGGTTGAAATTTGCTTTTGTAGTCTGGTATCACTGACGGATTGTCTACGAGTTTGTGACTTATGTTGACATTAAAACGGATTAAGTTGTGATCGCAACCAGTAATTTTCTCACCAACTTCACGGTCGCGAATGAGGTCGGGGTCACTTACTAATACAAGATCCAGCAGATTGTTTTCTCTTGTCGGTTGAGTTACAACCTGAGTGAGGAACGAATCCTCCACCATTTCTATAAGCCTGTCACCCTCTTGATCTCCCGTCAAATGTCCCCAGTCAATACTAGGGCAATTAAAATCCCCAATTATTATTGCTTCTTTGCTTTGTGTTAGAGAGTGAAGCTCTTCGTACAGGGCAGTGTCATCGGCTGCTTGTTGTTTTGGAGGCCTGTATACGATCGCAAGTGTTAGTTTCTTATTATTCGCAGTTATTTCCACATAGACGGAGTCGTAATTCTCTGCATCCTGTTTGTCTATTTTTCTGGCAGGGAGCGTACTTTTTACGTAGCAAATTACTCCTCCTCCTTTCTTGTGCATTCGATTTTTTTGGAAGTTTTCGTACCCGGGGAATGACAGTTCGGACACTAGATGTGCAGAGTTGGCCCAAGTCTTTGTGATGGATACCACATCTGGTTTCTCTGTTGCAACATACGCCCAAATTTCGACCTTTTTGGGTAATAGACTGCGCATTTGTGTACAAAAATGGAAATGTGACTACTGGTTTGGCGCGTTGAGTTGAATGAGTTCTTCGTTTTTCGGAGCGTCGTTTGTCACACAGTTTCTGCAAGCCGCATCGACGCCTGGTGGTTCGGTTTGGAAAGGTTGCTTGCCTTGCCCTCGCCTCCAGTTTTTGAATAGCTTTTCGAGAAGCTTTCAACTGCATCGTTCAGGAGCCTTCCTAGCTGCGCCAAACCAACCTCGTTCAAGTGGAGTCCGTCCTCCCAAAACAAATCTGGGCGCTGGTTGAAGTGATGCCATGCGTTCGTGAACCCTACGCCTTCATCGTTACATAACTGCTTTAGACTAGTGTTGACGCCGTACGCTTTACTGTTGTTGTATCCGGCGAACGTATTGACTCTCGGTAGAATTCAGAGACGATGATGAGGGGACTTGGTCTTGTATTTCCGAATGACTTGACGGTATTTTGCTAACAGGTCCTGAATTTGAGTTGACTGAAGGTCGTTGGTTCCGCATGGATCAGATACACTGTGTCGTCCTTCGCATTTACTGAAACTGCATCGACAGCTGATTCAATATCGTCCAGTTTGGCTCGGGGATACAGAAACGCTGCCGTGTCAACGTATTCCGACCACAAACTCCGTAAGTTGGCCTCTCACCACACTGTCTCCAACTAAATTGACTCTAGTAGTTAGTTTGCCCATACCAGGAAACAGCGTCTGGTTCTGTACAAGTGACAGCTGGTAGAATGGTCTTGTGATTTCTTCTGAAGGGCGCGAGGTACAAGAGGGAGCGGGCTAAGGTGGGTTTGGAAGTGGTGGTGGTGTTAGTAGTGGGTGGCTGGGAAAGGTGGAGGGTGAGGTGTGGATGGAGGAGATGGTATCAGAAGTGGAGGAGGAGGCGGAGGTTGAGTTCGTGTTGGAGGTGGAAGTGGAGGATGGAGTGGTGATGAGGATAGGGGAGGAGTCAAGGGTGTTGGAGGGAGAGGAAGGGAGAGCGGGAGAAAGGGGAGTGGTACTGTGGATGGAGGTGGATGGGGTAGGAAGGGAGGTGGATGGAGTAGAAGGAATGGTAAGGGTGGCGGCGGGATCAGGCGTTGCAGAGGAGTGGTTGAGGCGAGGCAGAGGAGATCGTGTTGGAGGTGGAAGGGAAGATGGAGTGGTGATGAGGATAGGGGAGGAGTCAAGGGTGGTGGAGGGAGAAGAGGGAGGGAGTGGATGAGGTAGCAAGGAGGTGGATGGGGCGGAAGGAATATTAAGGATGGAGGCGGGTTCAGGCGAGGCAGAGGAGGAGGAGGAGGTCGGTAGTTGGTCAGAACGTCAGAATATGAGTTTGAGGAGGAGGAAGCTGGAGTAGGAAGGGCGGGGAAAGAAGAAGAAGAAGAAGAAGAATGAGGGGTAGGGAGTTGAGGGAAGGCCATCATGGTGTCCCAGATCAACGCATTGGAGCGTTGTAGTTCCTCGTTGGTTGTTTGTAGTGCCTGAATACGTAAGTCTAAGACACAGTACCTACACATCGAGTCGCTGGCTTGGTAATGAATCGCAGCATATTTCTTTGAACAATTACAGCAATTGAGATAGTTGGACGGCATGATTACTTCTTTTTTTTAATTTTTATTTACTGTTGCAAGACGATATAATTGTGTGCTTTATAGTTAAGATGAATTTTGTATCCGCGTGGACTAAGGTCAACACCTGGAGGGAGGCGGCTTTAAATCGGTCGAGTCACGCGGGAGAGTTTGAGGTGTGGCGTCTATGAGGGCCCGCACGTGTTTTCCCTCCGGGATTAAAATTCTCTGGGGGATTAAACTTTTCCTCCTTTTCAAAACAGGTGTGCTGGTATACGGGTCAAGCTTTGTACTTCTACGTTAGTGACAGATTTTCTACGTTAGTTAGACACAAGAAGCTCACTGTCTTTCACTGGGTGCTGTGTTAGGTCGTGCAGTTGTAATCCTACTGAGGAAAGACAGGAAACACAAAAAAAGTCGATATATAACTTAACCGCTCAGCTCAGCAGGGAAGTCCTCTCACTGTAAGGTAATCCTCGCAACACTTCAAACACTAGTTAGACGCGTCACAGCACTGAGTTAGACGTTAATTAAGTTGAGTGGTGCTAAATCAGAAAAGTAAACAAGCACAGTTAGTCGTTCGATTTCTGAGAAGGCGTACGGGCCTATTTAAGTAACGGTTAATTAAAAACGTGGATGAACGGATTTCAAAAGTTGTGACGTTAAAATGTAACACACGGAGTCGATTCACACACAAAATAACAAGTGTCGTTTCACCAGACGAGGTGAAAAGCAAGGTTAAGGTTTGATGCCGCAGCAGCAGCAAGGTCAACGTCTGTCCCTTTGAGGAGGTCAGGCGAGACTGAAGAGGAAGAAGAGGAAGAGGAGAGGAAGGATAAAGGAGGAAAAAGAGGAAGAGGAGGAGGAGGAAGGAGAAAGGAGGAAGAAGAGGAAGAAGAGGAGGGGGAGGAAGGAGAAAGGAGGAAGAAGAGGAAGAGGGGGAGGAAGGATAAAGGAGGAAGAAGAGGAAGAAGAGGAGGAGGAAGGAGAAAGGAGGAAGAAGAGGAAGAGGAGGAGGAAGGATAATGGAGGAAGGAGAGGAAGAAGAGGAGGAGGAAGGAGAAAGGAGGAAGAAGAGGAAGAGGAGGAGGAGGAAGGAGAAAGGAGGAAGAAGAGGAAGAAGAGGAGAAGGAAGGAGAAAGGAAGAAGAAGAGGAAGAAGAGGAGGAGGAAGGAGAAAGGAGGAAGAAGAGGAAGAGGAGGAGAAAGGAGGGAGAAGGAGAAGAGAAGGGAAGAATAAAGGAGGAGAAGGAGGAGGAGGAGGAAACATGGAGGATAAGAACGAGGAAGAGGAGAGAAAATGATAAAGAAGGAGGAGGAGGAGAAGAGAAAATGATGAAGGAGGAGGAGGAGGTGGAGGAGAGGAAGGGGAGGAGAGGGAAGAGGAGGAAGAAAAAGGGGAAAAGGAGGAGGGAAAAAGGGAAGGTGATGGGTTTTGATTTGTCCCTCCTCCTCCTCCTCCTCCTCCTCCTCCTGCTTGCCCTTTTCCACGGGGTCATCCTCATTTCGGGAACACGCTCACCCTTTCCCACCGCCCGTCACCCTTCGCCCGTCACACTCTCGCTGCAAACCCTTCAAAAATACTTCACACGCCCAAAATAACAGAAACGTAACGATTTGGCCCACACGCTCATAACTCAACCTAACCTAACCTTGTGCTCAAAAATACTATACCGAATTCATTTGACTCGATAGCCTGAAGAAATATAGTTGCGACTTGGCCCACGCCCCTATCAGATATAATCAACTTCACAGAACAGAGATAAGTTATGATTCGGCCCAACAGAACCTAACCTAACACACCCCAGCTTTCAGAAGTACATAGACTGATGGAAAAGTAACGATTTGACTCTCACGCTTAACTAACCTAACCTAACCTAACTTAGCATTGCCTTCAGAAATATACGCAACCTTAAACAAAGAAACAACACCTCTGCAAACTTAACTCTGTCTTCCCAACCTAACTTAAACCTGACCAAACCAAATCCAGCCAAACATACGTCACCACACCAAACTAAACCTTCCCTTGCCGAACTTAACCATGATCAATAAACAAAACCTTACCTAACACAGTCTCATCCCACCACACCATGTCAAACCTAATCTAACCCAACCATGCATTATCTAACCAACCTTAACCAAACCTTGTCTAACCCAACCTAACTTTACTTATCAAACTAAACCAAACCAAACATTACCTAACTCTAATCTCACCAAACCAAACCTTTCCTAACCTAACCGAACCCAACCCGGTCTGACTTTCCTCTGGCTGTAGAGACGCGAGGCGGAGAGGACGCAGGAACATCGCAGCCAGGAAGCCTAAGGGTGACCGTCCCTCAACACCTGTGGCGGGTTAAGACCTGAGGGGCTTAAGGGGGCAGGGGAGGGCGAGGGAGCGGCGGTGGTGGTCACGACAACGACTGTGGGAAACCTATCACAAAAAGTTTCCACTGAATTGTGAGGTGTGGGAGGAAGGCAAGAGGGAGGAGACAGGGAAAGAGGGGAAAGAGAAGGACGGAAGGGAAGGAGAGCGAGGGAGAGAGAGAGAGGGCGCTGTCAGGGTGAGAGACAGGATGTGCGAGATTGTGGAAAGGAGGGAAGGGAAAATGTGTGCGAGGGGAAGGGAAGTGTGGAGATGAGAGAGAGAATTGGTGGAAGGAAATGCTTGTGAGGTGGAAAGACAAAAGCTGGCGAGAGAGAGAGAGAGAGAGAGAGAGAGAGAGAGAGAGAGAGAGAGAGAGAGAGAGAGAGAGAGAGAAGAGGGGAACGAAACATGAAAGAGCCTGTGAAATGTAACATAGCGACGCCACCTGTACGACTACTACTACTACTACTACTACTACTACTACTACTACTACTACTACTACTACTATTACTACTGCTACTACTATTACTACTACTACTACTACTACTACTACTACTACTACAAAAATTCTACTACAACAACGAAGAAAAAAAGAAAAAAAAAAAGACGAGGACGAAGACGAAGCAGAAGAAAGAAAAAGAAGAAGGAGAAAAAGAAGAAGAAGAACAACAACAACAACAACAACAACAACAACAACAACAACAACAACAACAACAACAACAAAAACAAAAGCTATAAATTGATATGACCAAGACCAATGGCAACAACAACAGCCACAACAACAACAACAACAACAACAACAACGCGGCTGGACACAGAGCGCCCCGTCACAACAGTCCCACCAGGCAATGCAAGAAGACGCCTCGGCCCGCTGTCTCACCCTTCCCCCCCTCCCCCCCCCTTAACCGGCGCCACATAGCTCTGCATTCCTAAGTTTTTGCCCCAGCCGTCAATATAAGCCGTGTTCTCCCTCCCTTCCTCCCCCTTTTTCCACCTTATCTCCCCTCCTCACTTCCCCTCCCTACCATCCTATCTTGCTATGCTCCCCTCCCTTCCCCTTTTGTCTCCCCACTCTTCTCCCCTCCCCCTTTCTCTCACACTCTCCCTCATTATACTCCTCTCCCCTCACCTCCCTAATCTCATCTCCCCTCTTTTCACATCTACCCCTCTCCCTTACTTAGCTCCCCTCATCTCCCCTCCCTCACGCACCTCTCCCCTTCTCCTTGCAATCTCCCTTACTATGCTCCTCTCCCATCACCTCCCCAATCTCATCTCCCCTCTCCTCTAATTCCTCCCCTCATCTCCCCTCACCCACCTTCCCCTCTCCTCCCTTTCACCTCAAATACCATGTTCCCCTCAGCTCCCCATCTCTCATCCCCCTCCCTCTTTCCTCCCTACCACCGTTACCACCCCTGCCATCATCCCTATCTTCCTCTTCCACCTCCCATCACCTCCACCACCAGTCCACCACCATCACCTCCAATCTCCCCTCTTCCAGCATCTCCCTCTAATACCCCAATATCTCACCTCCTCTAACATCTCCCCCACCTCTCCCCACTTGCAGCCTCCCCCTCCCCCCCCTCACTACCCAATATCTCAGTGCCAACCAATTACCAACAACCACCACCACCACTACCAATAAGGTCACATCCCCCCCTTTCCTCCCCCCCATAGTACCCTTGACGTGACCCGACCCGACCCCTGACCCCGCCGGCACATGTGGTGGTTATGGTGGTGGTGGTGGACGTGATGATGTTATTGGTGATGTGGTGATGGTGGTGGTACTGGAGGTGGTTGTTCTCGTAATGGTGATGGTGGTGATGGTGATACTGGTGATGATAGCGCTAGATCTTTTTTTTTTTTTTTTTTACAGCTCAAGGGCATCAAATAACAAAAAAAAAATATTGTCGAGTAGGCTTTAAAAACACCAACACACAACACAACAGGGAGAAAAAAAAAAAACATAACAAAACCCATACCAAAAAAAATATATATATGAAAAACAATGGCCAACAAACTTACATTAGGCGGCGCGCGGTGATGAGAATAGTTGGGTGTTTCTGAGCCGCGGGTGTGTGGGCGGTGAGCGTAGTGACTCCCGCCAACGCGTCATCGACACACCTGCTCAGCGCTGACTCTTGCTGCCGCGGCGGACACAAAACTCTGCCCAGTCCAATATTTCACTCATTTCCTTCGCGCCCGGGACTCGCCGCGCGGCCCCCCTCCCTCCTCTCCCTCTCTGTCTCTCGATCTCCCTCCCTCCCAGCAGCGACAGAGCGTCCGGGAACAGACTTTTTGCTCACACCTTTTCCATGTTTTTTTTTTTTTTCTACGATTTAACGAGTTTTTGTTATATTTCAATTTTTTTTCTATTTTCTACTTGATTTTTTTTATTTTGATAATTATATACTGATTAGTTACTTGTTTATTTTCTTCTATTAATGTTTAACCCGGTAGCAGCGACGGGCCAAATTTGTGGCTTTACCGTGAAGCAGCGATGGGCCAAATTTGTGGCTTTACCGTGTAGCAGCGACGGGCCAAATTTGTGGCTTTACCGTGTAGCAGCGACGGGCCAAATTTGTGGCTTTACCGTGTAGCAGCGACGGGCCAAATTTGTGGCTTTACCGTGTAGCAGCGACGGGCCAAATTTGTGGCTTTACCGTGTAGCAGCGATGGGCCAAATTTCTGCCATGGTATAAACCCCCCAAAATAGATGATGCATAAACTGATCACACATGCGTTCATACATATTATGAAATGGTTTGCGTGAGTGATGATTCTTTCTCATTATTTTACACTGAGGGGCCTTTAACTTAACCTAACCTAACCTAACCCTAGAAACATGACCCCCGCAGCTACCGGGTTAAACTAAACTATTCCACCACCACCAGTGCATTGGAAACGTTATTTATGCTCTCGCTTTTGAACGTTTTAAAGTAATGGCAGAAGTTTTCATTTTATTTTATTTCGTTCAAGATTGTTTTATGTATTACTCACGTACCCTGACCTTACAATAAAGTGTATGGGGACAGGTTTTCTTAACACTCAACTTCTTTTTTTTTCTCGTGTGTGTGTTTGTATCTCTCTAGGAGTAATATAAGAGATCTCCCATGATATCAATTCAAGGTTCTATATCAATGTTTTATTTTCCTAACGTAACCTAACACGTGTCTAACGCATTAATGTTTTACTAGGCGTTTGAGATATCTACTATTATTTTCACTCAAGATTGTTTTGTATATTTATAATCTAACCGCGTACGTGAACAGTTGCGTTACTCTTTTAGACATTTATTTTTTCAAGGAAGAAGAGAACTCAAACAGTATACATTCACTGAAAGTTCGATAATATTTTGTTTCGTTATTAACCTAACTTAACCTACTTATCAGCAATGAATACGGGAACAAAATTTTACTCCTTTTTCAGTTATTATTTTTCAAGGAATTATAGAGATTTCCAATACTATTCATTCAAGGTTCTATACTATTTTGGATTATGATTTAAACCTAACCAAACCCGGCAACGATAGCGATTAGGGGGACACTCTTCACTCCCCTGCGTGCGTGCGTGCGTGCGGGCGCCCATCTAGGCTACACTCAACCCCCTGTGGGCATTCAAAATCTCTTATCTCTCCCAGGTGTCATGACGCGGAGGGAGGGAGGGAAGGAGGGAGAAAAAGGAAGATAAGGGAGGAGGGGGGGGGATGGAAGAAGAGGTTAAGGAGACAGGGAAGGAGGTGAGGAGGTTCAGGAGAAAAGAAGCATATCTAATACACGGAGAAGAAACATGCAAGGAAAAAAAATATGGAATAGAATGGGAGAAGGGTGGAGGAGGTAAGGGCAGAGGGTGGAGGAAGAGGTTACAAAAGAGGGTGAAGGAGGTGAGGAGAGAAAGGAGGAAAGGAGCAAGTCGATTACACAGCAAGAAAACCAAATGAGAGAAAAATGGAATGAAGTGGAATGGGAGGGAAAGAGAGGAGAAGGGAGAAGCGAGTGTGTGTGTGTGTGTGTGGGGGGGGGGGGGGAGAAGAAGAGGAAGGGTGAAGGAGGTGAGGAGAGAAAGGAGGAAAAGAGTAAACCATAAACGCGATTAGGAAGCGTGAGAGGAAAAAAAAACACAGTAAATGGAATGTTTGGAGAGATGCAAAAGGAAGGGGTGAAAAAACATATCGAGGAAAACGACGAGGAAGAAAATACTAAGAAATGAGAAGATACTGACGAGGAGTGGAAGGGGAGCACACACACACACACACACACACACACACACACACACACACACACACAGGCAAAGAGACAGAGAAAGGAAGAGAGACAACCAGCAACACACACACACACACACACACACACACACACACACACACACACACACACACACACACACACACACACACACACACGCAGAATTATTTAATCTTTCCCAACCCGCCGGCCTTCCTCTGTATATTAGCTCTGGCGGGCGGCACACCTGGTATCGCGGCGGGGGGCGGGGAGGGGCGCGGACTTGTAGAACCATCACTGCAGCTTTATGCCTTTTACCGCGCCGGGAGAGAGAGAGAGAGAGAGAGAGAGAGAGAGAGAGAGAGAGAGAGAGATGCATTACGCTCCGCTAAATGACATGATTCTCTGTTTACTGGTGGAAATACATGGTCCGCAAGAGGCGCCTTTGTTCCCCGTGTCCATAGAGGCGTGAGCCATGGCCCCTTGCTGCTGATGGAGGGCTGCAAGGGTCTTCTTCGTGTCCCCTTCTCTCTCTTCCTCCTATTCCCTCACCTCACCTCACCTCACCTTTCTTCCGAGTGGTTTCTTTATCATATATCTCAACGATCTAGAATCAGAAGTGAAATCCCTATCGAAATTTGCCGATGACGCCGAAGTGCGTGGAAAGGCCCCCAAACACGCGAATCACTGTAAAAAAGCATACGACAAAGCCAACACCATGCTCGGGTTCATAGCGAGGAACTTCGAGTGTACGTGGACGCCAGACGTAATGTTATCCTTGTATGACTCCATGGTAAGACCGCACCTTGAGTATGCAGTGCAGTTCTGGTCTCCTAATTACAGAAAGGACATTGATTTACCGGAAAGGGTTCAACGACGCGCCACGAAAATTATTTCAACGTTAAGGGTTCAACAGTACGAGGAGCGACTCAAGCGACTCAATCTCTTTACATTGGAGAAAAGACGCCTCCGAGGGGATATGATTCAAGTCTTCAAGAAACTGAAGAAGCTCAATAACGTCGATCACTCCAAATTCTTTCAACTGCAAACCAACTCAAGAACTAGAAATAACGGTTTACCCTTTCCAGCGGGTCGGTGTATCACAAACATTGGCAGGAGTTTCTTCTCAACCCGAGTCGTCCTCCACTGAAATAATCTTCCCTCAGAAGTAGTAAATGAGAATACCATCAACTCCTTCAAAAATCGAATCGACCGTCATTTCGTTGCGTCAAGAACAAACTGAACACCGAGGTGCTTTCATCTGCTCTGTGGCCCCAAGCAGCTGTCGAGCGGATTAAATCACCAGAGTGGGCAACCTCGTAATGAGCCAATAGACTTTCTGTTGCCTGCATTTCCATGTTTCCCTTCCCTTCCATATCTCCCCTCCTCCTTTTTATCTCCTTTCCCCTCCCTTCCCTTACCCTGTTTCCCTTCGCCTCACCGATTCCCGCATTTCCTTTCCTCCTTCGTGTCCTTCCCTTCCCATCCCTTCATCCCCCATCCATCCTTCACTCCCTGCACAAGCACCTTCCCTTCCATATCTCCCCTCCTCCCTTTTATCTCCTTTCCCCTCCCTTCCCTTACCCTGTTTCCCTTTCCCTCACTGATTCCCGCACTTCCTTTCCTCCTTCGTGTCCTTCTCTTCCCTTCCCTTCCCATCCCTTCATCCCCCATCCATCCTTCACTCCCTGCACAAGCACCTTCCCTCCCTGTTTCCTCCACCCACCCACCTCACCTTTCTCTCCCTTTCCTTCTATTCCATATCTACCCTTCCCTCTCTTCCCCTCCCTTCCCTTACCTTATTTCCCTCCACCTCACTGATTCCTCCATTCCTATTCACCTCCACAAGCACCTCTCTCTCTCTCCTCCACCCACCTCACCCAAGGCATGCCTCACCTCGCCTAACCTTTCTCTCCCTCGGTCCCTCCCTCCCTCCCTCCAACCTTTCCCTGGTGTTCCCAAAGATGATGAATGCGCGTCTTGGTTGCCTCGCCGGCCAGTAGTGTACCTCAGGGCAAGATTTATTCGTCATTATTCATGAGTAATGGTGAGTCGTAGATAATACTCGTTAGCGGGCCGGCCAGCGGAGGGCACGAAGGCAGACGGGCCAATTATCATAATAAGTTATAGAATTAAATATCTAATGGCGGGGTGATCTCTGGGTTGTGTGAGGGGGACGGGAGTGTGTGGGGGGGAGGTTAAGTGTGTATGGGGGGGGAGTTAGTGAGTATGTGGGGGATAGGGATGAGTGTGAGTGAGTGAGTGTGTGGGGGAAGAGTGTGTGTGTGTATGGGGGGGGGGGGGGGGAAGGTTATGTGTGTGTGTGTGTGTGTGTGTGTGTGTCAACGTTACGCCTAAGAGAGTTGCATGGGCATAAGATACATACTTAATCAACGAACTCTTTTATAGCGTCTTAGAAATTATAACGATGCTGTTGGGTGTTTTAAAATGTGTATGTATATATGTATGTATGTATGTATGTATAGATGGATGGAAGTAAAGATAGATGAAAGTAGACAGTAGGTAAGTGGGTGAATAGGTAATTAGGAAGGTAGACAGTGGATGGGTAAGTAGATACATAGACAGACAAGCAGAATGTTAAGCAGTAAATATACGAACAGAAAGACAGACAGGTAGGAAGGTAGGCAAGCAGGCAAGGGCAAACAGGTATACCCAGGTGGTAGATAAGTAGAAAGGCAATAGAGTAGGTAGATAGGCAGGCCAGGAAGGAAAAGTAGAAAGAGGGAGGTAGAGGAGGAGCAAGGGGAGAATAGGAGAGGAGAAATAGAAATAGTAGTAGCAGAAGTAGTAAAAGCAGTAGGAGTAGGCGGGTAGGCAGGAGGGAAGGCCGAGGTATACCATCCGTGAAACAGCGAGTACTCAGGTGTAGCGATGTAGCCCCGGACAGGTATTGTTATCATAAGGTGATATACCCCGGCCACCCCCGACGCGGCGCTCTGAGGGGAGGCCGGACCGCTGCCTTGCCCCTCCTCCTCCTCCTACTACTACTACTACTACTACTACTACAACTACTACTACTATTCCTGTGTGCTATCTTCCTTATCTTCAACTATGCTTCTCTTCTTCCTCTTTCCTTCTTCTACCGTTTTTTTTTCCGATTCGTTCTCCTCCTCCTCCTCCTCCTCCTCCTCCTCCTCCTCCTCCTCCTCCTCCTCCTCCTCCTCCTTCTCCTCTTCCTCTCTCTTCTTCATATGTTTAACCTTCCCTCTCTCCAACTCTCTCCCTGTTCCTTCTCCTTCTCCCTCTTTCTCCTCCTCGTCCTCCCTTCTCTTCTTTTCTTCTTCCATGCAATCCTTCTCTAACTTACGGTAATGCTGATTCCTCTCTCTCTCTCTCTCTCTCTCTCTCTCTCTCTCTCTCTCGCGTCCCCTTCCTCCTCCTTCTCTTCTTCTCATCTCTCCTCCAACTTCTCCTATTTCTCATGTATCTTCCCCAGCTTGCTTATCTCTTCTCTCCTCCTCCTCCTCCTCCTCCTCCTCCTACTCCTCCTCCTCCTTCCTGGGTTGCTTCATGATATGCTAAACTCACACACACAAAAAAATATCAACGCTAACGGGGTTATTTATCTCCATTGATACGAGGCTGCTTAACACCCAGCCTCCGTCTCTCTCTCTCTCTCTCTCTCTCTCTCTCTCTAACCTTGTGCTTCCTGTTGCTTCCGCCTTCCTCTTTGTTCCTTCCTCTCCTCCTCTCCCTCCCTCCCTCTCTCCCTCCCTCCCTCCCTCCGACACCTTCGAAAGAGACGTGGCAATAACTCAACACACAACACACACACACACACACACACACACACACACACACACACACACGAATGATTTAAATAAAACAAAACCAACATGGCGACGAAGGTGTGTCAACACACGAGTCAGAGAGAGAGAGAGAGAGAGAGAGAGAGAGAGAGAGAGAGAGAATGTTTATGAGGCTATTTATTATATCTATCTATCTATCGATCTAACTATGTAATTTTACTGAAAGAAAAAGTGTCAAAAAGGTCTCTCTCTCTCTCTCTCTCTCTCTCTCTCTCTCTCTCTCTCTCTCTCTCTCTCTCTCTCTCTCTCTCTCTCTCTCTCTCTCAATATATATTTCCCTATTTCATTTTTTCCTCATTTTATTGAACTTCTACAAATAAATAATCATAAATAAGTAAAATAATTCAATATCCATAAATCTATATATCTATTCCTTCAGACAAGCCTTCGCTCCTCTCTTTTCTCTCTTCTCCTTTTCTTTCTTGCATTCCTTCTCTATCTTATAACTACTTGTCTCTCTCTCTCTCTCTCTCTCTCTCTCTCTCTCTCTCTCTCTCCTCGTCCCTTTGCTCCTTCTCTTCCTCTCTCATCTCTCCTCAACCTTCTCCTACAGACAGCCCTCAGTATCTACCTTCTCCTACAGACAGTTCTCGCTCTATCTACCTACTCCTACAGACAGTCCTCGCTCTATCTACCTACTCCTACAGACAGTCCTCAGTATCTACCTTCTCCTACAGACAGTCCTCGCTCTATCTACCTACTCCTACAGACAGCCCTGGCCCCTTGCAGTGTCTCAGGCAGGCCCAGGAAGCAGGCAGCAACACCCAGCGAGTCGGTCAGTCAGTCAAACAGTCAGTCACACACACACACACACAGTAGCACCCTCACACCCCCACCCCACCACAACATCCCCCCACGAACACACATACCCCAAACAGCGTCCCGCACGCCCACCGCACGCCCAGTCAGGTGCCGCGACAGGTCCCGCCACACACGCCCTGACCGCCGGCCGCCCACAGCCCCGCCGGTTCCCACCACACGAGGGGAAGAAGCACAACCGCAGATGTGTGTCCCAAATCTTTCACTTGTTTGGTAATAAATCACTCACGCCCCTCCTTACATGTCCCTTCGTGCCCCTCCCTTCCCTTCCCTCCCTGCCCTCCCCTCCTTCCCCTTCCTTCCCTTCCCTCCCTGCCCTCCCCCTCTTGTTCTCCCTCCCTCATTCCCTTCCCTTGTCATTCCTTCCTCAAATTCCCCTTCGTCTGTCTCCGTCTCCATGTCTTACCCCCCCCCCCTCCTTCCTTACCTCCCCTCTCCCTTGTCCTCCTTCCTACATATCTTCCTTCACCTTCCCTCCTCCTCTTTCTCCGCTATCCTTCATATCTTGCTTCCTTCCTTCCCTTCCTTCCTCTCGTTCTTCTGTCCATCATATTCCCCTCCGTCTCCCTGTCTCCCTATCTTCCTTAACCCTTCCCAGTGCCTGTGTGTGTGTGTGTGTGTGTGTGTGTGTGTGTGTGTGTGTGTCGGTGTATACGACAGCCCGTCGTGAGCACAGAGGGCCACACGAAGGTTCATTTTGTTGCGGTGTTCACTGGAGCCCGCCGAGGCCGAGACTGGCGGGCGGGTTGGTCGGATGGAGTTGGGGAAGGTGAGGAGGAAGGGAGATAAGAGGTGAGGAGGTTGATCGGAAGGGGTCGGGAAGAGAGGAAGGGTGTGGCGGGGCGGGGCGGGTTGGGGCGGGGCGGGGCGCTAAGCTTCCCTCACCCACTGACCCCCTTCTGGCCGCGACGCCTCTCACGGAAACCCAAAACTTCCCGATGTTTGGAGAAATCATCAAAAGAGAGACTGGCTGGCCGTTTGTCGTCGGGGCGGGGGGGGTTGAGTTGTATTCTCTCTCTCTCTCTCTCTCTCTCTCTCTCTCTCTCTCATCATTATTTTTTCCTGTTTTTTTTTTTCGTTTTCCATCATTTTATTGTTTCTCCTACAAGTATATAATCATAACTAACTCAAATAACTATCTATCTATAAATCTATCTGTCGACCTCTCTTTCCCTGCCCCGCGCCCCGCCCCGCCCCGTGCAAGGAAGCCGCCCCGCACACACTTCTCAGGGCGATGGGTCATTTTCTTAAACAGCTCGGCGCCAAAGCACACATATACAACAAGGTTTTCACAGGCGTTCCGGGCATTCCTTGGAGGTAGTTTCATGACCCTGGTGGTAGTGTGACCCTTCTTCTGCAGCATAACTTAAGGTAACACTCATCAGAACCCGATTGACCTTCTTCTCGGCCTGTGGAAGTGGCTGATGTGAGGGGCGGAGGCGTTCGTTAATAGAAGGCAACAAGGATTTCATAGGAGTTCCGGGCGTTCCAAGGGGTAGTTTCATGACCCTGGTGGTAGTGTGACCCTTCTTCTGCAACATAACTTAAGGTAACACTCAGCAGAACCCGATTGACCTCCTTCTCGGCCTGTGGAAGTGGATGACGTGAGGTGTGGAGGCGTCCGACAATACCGGCGCATGCTTCGAGGCGCTGGGAGGTTATCGTGGTGATCAGCGGCGCGGCGATAACTTGGGAAACGTGAGGACCCGAGGCGAGTCCCGGGGGTACCTCAGGCTTCTCCGGCGCTCCTCACCCTCCTCCGTCGTTCCTCAGCCTTCGCTCACCTCCCCATCCTTCCACTCACCCCACGCACCTCCTCGCCTCCAAACCACGACCTCAAATATCACCCAACGTTTCCACACCCTCACACACCCTTCCTTACGCCTCTATAATGATCATAACTTGTAAAATACGTGATTTGTCCTTCGGTTGATGTGTTTTTGGGGGTGTATGGAACGGGGTAGGAGGCGAGAGGCAATGGTGAGGTGGCGCTGGGTGGTGGTGGGTCCGGCGGGCGGGTCACGAGGGGCCGGAGGTCAGGTCAGGTTACAGTGACAGGTTCCCACGCCGCTGGACACGACCACAGCCACGGTGCCACTCACGAGGGCCCGCGGGAGGGAGTGCCACCCGGGGGTCATTAAGTCCCGGGAAGATAATGGTCTTAAATATTTTCTTAGATCTTATGAGATTATGGACGGCGGAGGAACAGGTGGTGGTGGTGGAGGTGGAGGTGGAGGTGGAGGTGGGAGAGGGAGAGAAGGGGAGAAAGAGGTGGGTGGAGGAGAGGGGAATGGACGGAGAAGGTGAAGGAGGGAATAACGCATGGAGGAGGAGAAGGAAGAAGAGGAGGAGGAGGAGGAGGAGGGAATGGAGAGAGAAGGGTGTGGAGTGGAGGAGGAGGAATGGAGGAAGAATGTGAGGAGTGGAGAGAAAGGTGAGAGAGTAAGGGGAATGGAGGAGGAGGAGGAGGAGGAGGAGGGAGGTGTGAGAGAGAGTGAAGATATTCCATGTGATTTTATGGTGTGTGTGTGTGTGTGTGTGTGTGTGTGTGTGTGCTGAGTGATCGTAAAACCGTTAGAATCATCTCTCTCTCTCTCTCTCTCTCGTTTCCGCCGCCGGGGTGACCTAACATGACCTCTTGACCTCCTGACTTTGACCTCTTGACCTCGGCCATAACACATTTATTCACTTCCTTCTCTCCTTCTGTACACTTCCTCTCCTCCGTGTGTGTGTGTGTGTGTGTGTGTGTGTGTGTGTGTGTGTGTGTGTGTATGTGTGTCATGCTTGTGTACACTCGACTCCATTTGTGTGTGTTTTTCTCATAATCACTTGTTTTATTCTCTCTCTCTCTCTCTCTCTCTCTCTCTCTCTCTCTCTCTCTCTCTCCATTCTAGTATTTCCTCCATTCTCTCTCCTCCTCTTCCTCCTCCTCCTCCTCTTCCTCTACATAATCATTTTCCTTATTTTTCCTATTTTTTTCTCTTCCTCCTCCTCTTATTCTTTCCTCTCTTTTCTTTCCATATTCCTCTCCTATCTCTCTCTCTCTCTTCACATGTCTATCTTTGAATGTTTCCTGTATTCATTATCTTCATCTATCTGTATAACCTTATAATTAATCTGTCATTGTTTTTTGTTTTTTTACAACAAAGGAGACAGCTCAAAGGCACAACAAAGGAAACTATAATAAAAGAAAAAGTCCGCTGTTTGCTTACACACGTCTACTGAACGCTCTCTCTCTCTCTCTCTCTCTCTCTGCTTCCCTCCTGTATACTTTGCGTTTTTGTGTTTTTTTCTCCTATAATCTAAACGTATCCATCGTTCCTGCCCATTCTCCTCTCTCTCTCTCTCTCTCTCTCTCTCTCTCTCTCTCTCTCTCTCTCTCTCTCTCTCTGCTTCCCTCCTGTATACTTTGCGTTTTGGTGTTTTTTTCTCCTATAATCTAAACTTATCCATCGTTCCTTCCCATTCTCCTCTTTTCCCTTTATCCCTTTCCTTCCCTCCACTACTTCCTCTCCCCTTCCTTTCTTCCTTTTTTTACAGCAAAGGAGACAGCTCAAGGGCTTAAAAAATAACACTAATAAAAGAAAGCCCGCTACTCGCTGCTCCCAAAACAAGAATCCAAAGAGGTGGCCGAAAGAAAGGTCAGTTGCTCCTTACTCCCTTCCTCCTCTCCCGTCAACCTCTTCTATGCTGTCCCGCGTAAGGTACAACTATCCTCTTGTTCTCGTATCAACTTAATCAACTGCCTTACTCAACTGTATTTTCCCTAATCCATTTACTAACCCTTCTTTCCTAACTACTCAAACTATTCTCAACTACTCCATCTCTTATTCTGCCTGGCTTATCACACCTGGGCTAACTATCACCTGTTTTACGATGACCAAACTACATTTTACCTAATCTGTATACTAGTCTTTCCTCCCTAATCTGTAAGCATACGGACCTAATTAGCGTCTTTCTCCCTCCCATCGTAAACACTCGGGGGAGGGAGGGAGGGAGCCGCGACCTTTCCATGTGGTGGGGGCGCGAGGAGTGTTGTACAAATTAATAAAAATAACACGGCCGCCGGGCTCATCTGCATGTCGGGTGAGGGGGGAGGGGAGGGGGAGGGAGGAAGGGGCGAGAAGGGGGAAAGGGGGAGGAGGGAGAGGGGGGAAGGGTGGTACTCCTCCTCTCCCCTCTGTGTGTAAATACTGGTAGCTGGCTGGTCAGGTGGAGGAGGAGGAGGAGGAGGAGGAGGAAAAGGAAAAGGAGGCGGTGGGGAGGGAGGAGGAGGAGGAGGAGGCTCAGAAGGAGGAGAAGAAGAAGAAGAAGAAGAAAATGAACATGAACAAGAACAAGAACAAGAGGAAGAGGAGGAGGAGAACGAGAAGGAGGAGGAGGAGGAGGAGGAGGCAAATCATAGAAACAACGCGTGACCAACCACTTTCCAGTCACCCCTCGGACGGACACACAAAAACTCCACCTACAAGAACAACAAGCAAACACAACGAGGCAAAACCACGAAAGGAAAAACCAGCGAGGACGGCGGCAACGCGAGGGAAGGAGAAGAGGATAACACAGTAACAAATAGAAGCGGGGGAGAGAGAGACAGATAAGTGATGTTAGATAAGGCCTTTGTTCCAGCAGCGGAGGTCTTGCATGGCGTCTCGGGAGGAAGAGAAGAGGGAAAAAGGCGAAGCGGAAGGGAGAGGGGATTCACGGCAGGAGAGGGGACGGGGGTGAGAGGAGAGCGATCCCCCGCCGATACGAGGGGAGAGAGCGGAGGGAGCGGCGATAGGTGCATGATTGTGGGTAATGAGGCCGCTCACGGTGGGATGGGACAGGTGCATATCGCAATCGATTTGAGATACGGGAACACGCGTATTGGCAGGCGGCGATGGCGGTGATGGCGGGCAGGCACGGGGCTCGCCAGGCACGCACGCACGCACGCACACAAGCAACCCCACCCTCTCCCCCCCCACCCACCACGACTACCACCACACACACACACACACACACACACACACACAAACACATATATAACATTAACATTTTAACATTAGCAGACTCGTACACACACATAGGTACACACACACACACACACACACACACACACAAACGCACACACAAAATTTTACCGGCCTACACACATACCAGAAAACACACATACATACATACATACATACATATGCAATACTATTAAAAAACACATATGAGAGAGAGAGAGAGAGAGAGAGAGAGAGAGAGAGAGAGAGAGAGAGAGAGAGAGAGAGAGAGATTACTCCCTTCGTCGCCCTCTCTCTCTCTCTCTCTCTCTCTCTCTCTCTCTCTCTCTCTCTCTCTGTCTAATCATTCTCATCCTTCTATTCCATTCATTCTTTCTCTTCCTCTTTCTCCTCATCAACATAAATATTTTCGTTGTCTTTTTTTTTCTCTTCCTCTTCCTCCTCTTGGTTCTCCTCCTCTTCTTCCTCTTGGTTCTCCTCCTCTCCTCCTCTTGGATCTCCTCTCCTTCTCTTCGTCCTCCTCCTTTTCTCTCCGTTTCCATATCCTTTTCCTCCATTACGTATTCTCCATCTCTCCTCTTTCTTAATTTTCTCTCCTCCTCCTCCTCCTCCTCCACATGCCTATCCCAGCACTCCTCTCCTCTCCTCTCCTCACCTCGCCTAAGAAACGTTAATACCACTGAAATTTTCTTGTCTATTTATCACACAAGCGAAGATTTCCATCCATCCATCCATCTATCCTTCCTCCCGCTGCCTCGCTCCATCCACCTGTCTGCCAGCCTGCCCAACTACCACTGCCTCTCCTCTACGGTTCCCCCTCCCACATCAACTATTTCCGAAGGCCAAATAGAAGGTTAATCGGGTATTCATGACTGTTTCTTCAGGTTCATGGTACAGGAGAAGGGTCACACTACCACCAGGGTCATAAAACTACTCCTGGAAATGCCCACCACTCCTACGAAAGCCTTGTCAAATAGGTGTGCTAGGGGAGATTAGTACTTTCGCTTCTCACATCAGCTATTTCTAAAGGTCAAAGATGGGGTCAGTCAGGTTCTAATGAGTGTTTCTTCAGGTTCATGGTGCAGGAGAAGGGTCACACTACCACCAGGGTCATAAAACTACTCCTGGAAATGCCCACCACTCCTACGAAAGCCTTGTCAAATAGGTGTGCTAGGGAGATTAGTACTTTCTTCTAACATCAGCTATTTTTAAAGGTCAAAGAGGGGTCAGTCAGGTTCTAGTGCGTGTTTCTTCAGGTTCATGGTACAGGAGAAGGGTCACACTACCACCAGGGTCATAAAACTACTCCTGGAAATGCCCACCACTCCTACGAAAGCCTTGTCAAATAGGTGTGCTAGGGGAGATTAGTACTTTCGCTTCTCACATCAGCTATTTCTAAAGGTCAAAGATGGGGTCAGTCAGGTTCTAATGAGTGTTTCTTCAGGTTCATGGTGCAGGAGAAGGGTCACACTACCACCAGGGTCATAAAACTACTCCTGGAAATGCCCACCACTCCTACGAAAGCCTTGTCAAATAGGTGTGCTAGGGGACTACCTCTCTTCCTCTGCTCACCTATCTACCTCCCTATCACCCGCCTTGCCTCTCTTCGTCTCCCTACCTCTTCCTCTGCTAACCATTGCCTCTCATCTCCCTCTCCTCATAAGCTTACCTCCCTATCATCTTCCATTCCTTATACTTTCATCTCCCTCCCTACCTCCCTTTTCCATATGCCAAAATTTTTCATTCCCTCCCTTCGCCTCCCTCTCTCCCTTACCACCTATCATAGTCTTTCCTCACCTCCCTCTTCTCTCCTCCCTCTCTCTCTCTCTTGCCTTCCTCCCTCCCTCTCCGCTTAGCTCTCCCGACACGCGCCAAGGATCTGTTGGTGTCTGTCGCTGGAGGGTCGGAGAGCATTTTATAAAAGTTTCCGAGGTGCGCTAAACGTCCAGGCATCCGTCACTCGCTGCTGCTGGAGAGGAGGAGGAGGAAGAGGAGGAGGAGGAGGAGGAGGAGAAGGAGGGAAAGGAAGAGGGAGGCGATGGAAGGGTTTGTTTTTCTTTTCTACTTTATCTTGGTTTTGTTCTTCTTGGAAATTAAAGAAGAAAGGAGAAGGAAGGAAGGAAGAAAGGAAAGAAGGAAGGAAGGAAGGAAGAAAGGAAGGAAGGAAGGAAGGTTTTCTATTCGCTTGTGCTTGGAAGGAAAGGGAAGGAGGAGAAGGAGGAGGAGGAGGAGGAGGAAAATAAGGAAGAGGAGGAGGAGGAGGAGGGTGAAGGGAAGGAAGGATTGTTATTTTTGTTTTTCCTTTGTTTTTTTTCTCATTTTTCTTGTTTTCCAATCTTCCCTTTTCTTCTTGGGTTTCTCTTGCACTTAGAGAGGAGAGGAAGGAAGGAGAAGGAGGAGGAGGAGGAGGAGGAGGAGGAGAAGGAGGAGGAGGAAGGAAGGGATTGTTTTGTTGTCTTTTCTGTTTTTTTCTTTCTTTCGTTTTCTTGTTCTTGTTCTTCTTCTTCTTTCTTCTTGTGCTTAAAGTGGAGGGGAAGGAAAGAGGAGGAGGAGGAGGAGGAGGAGGAGGAGGAGGAAGAAGGGATTGCTGTTGTAGTCGTTGTTGTTTTGTTTTTTCTTTGTTTTTATCGTTGTTCTTCTTTTCTTTGCTTCTTCTTTTTTATCTTCTTCTTCTTCTTCTTCTTCTTCTTCTTCTTCTTCTTCTCCTTTCTTTCCTACTGTTTGTTTGTTTGTGTGTTTCATTCCTTCTCTTTTCTTGTTTGTTTTTCTTTTCTTCTTCTCTCTCTCTCTCTCTACTGCGTCCCACCCCCGCCCCGCCCCGCCCTCTATCGCTGAACAGTACTAAGGTTCGGCAATATGCTTCCCGGACTCTAGATTCTCTGTAAAAGAGGATTAAAAATGAGCTCCGGGGGACAGCATAAGCCGAGCAAGACAGTAACACCACAAACCTGCCTCCGCCAAATCGGGCAAAAGCGTAAAAAATAATAATAATAGCAGAGTGTCCTGACCAATGCCATTACTTAGGCGAACACAACTGGAGGCAAGAATATCAACAACGAGAGCAGGCTAGATTAATTTGCGTATACGGAGATGAGAGAGACGTGGCTCACAAACAGAGCACTGGATGAATGGAGCAAAAAAACTTATCAGGTGTGTAATTAGTGCAAATGCTATGCACCCGGTAGCAGCGACGGGCCAAATTTGTGGCTTTACCGTGTACCAGCGACGGGCCAAATTTGTGGCTTTACCGTGTACCAGCGACGGGCCAAATTTGTGGCTTTACCGTGTACCAGCGACGGGCCAAATTTGTGGCTTTACCGTGTAGCAGCGACGGGCCAAATTTCTGCCATGATATAAACCCCCCAAAATAGATGATGCATAAACTGATCACAAATGCGTTGATATATATTATGAAATGGTTTGCGTGAGTGATGATTCTTTCTCATTATTAACCTAACCTAACCTAACCTAACCTAACCTAAGTAACATGACCCCCGCAGCTACCGGGTTAAAGCTTTCAAAAGGAGATCGGACGTGATTATGGGCAGGGACGGCACATGGGGGTGAGTGCTTGGTGGCGGTGGTGAGTAAAGGCTATGGGCTTTGAGGAACATAAGAACATAAGAACGTAAGAAGTCTGCAAGAGGGCGGCCTTGTGAGGTCTGACTGGCCTCTATACATTTCTCCTTTCCTGATGCATCGCTCGCTTCTGCCTCCTCCATTTATGTTCTTATTTATATTACAATTATGATCAATCGTTTTTCGGTGACGGAAGAAGTGAATGGTTCAAAGTAAAACAGGTTACTATATGTTGCTTTGAACTGGATATGGAAACACAGCGAAAAACACACCTGGTCCCCCGTAACACCTGACCCCCTGTAACACCTGACCCCCTGCAACACCTGACCCCCTGTAACACCTGACTCCCTGTAATGCCTGACCCCCTGTAACACCGGACCCCCTGTAACACCGGACCCCCTGTAACACCTGACCCCCTGTAACACCTGACCCCCTGTAACACCTGACCCCCTGTAATACCTGACCCCCTGCAACACCTGACCCCCTGCATACTCAACTACCCCCAAAACTTCCCCTGAACCAACTAAAAAAAAAATCACAAAAAACACCCCTCACACCTGACCCCCTCCAACACCTGTCTCGCTGCATACTCAAACACCCCAAAACTCTTCCCCTCCAGAGCATTTGGCGGGTCAGGGAGGCGGAGAGGGCAGGGTAGGGAGGTTACTTGGTAGTACTCACCCCGCGCGCAGATCCTCCCCAGGGCAGCGGCGGACACTGATGGCGGTCTGTGGAGTATAAATAATATGATTAGAGACACTGGCCGGCTGCCCCCTCCCTCGCATTTGTCTCGAGGTGTCCGGCGGAGGTGTGGGCTGGGTACATCACATCATAAATTCTGTTCGGAGCCCATAAAATGCCCGGCCAAGCACCATCACCACCACTACCACCACCATCATCACCACCATCACCACCACCACAGGACGGTATGGGTGTGTGTGTGTGTGTGTGTGTGTGTGTGTGTGTGTGTGTGTGTGTGTGTGTGTGTGTGTGTGTTCAGATACCTATAAAATACAGCGTTTCCGTGGTGCAGTGATTAGCATGACTAGCCACGAATTTCCGGGCCCAGGTTCGAATCCCAGCCCGGTGCAATCGTCCCCTATCTCGCTGAATTTATCCTCCTCCACTTTCAGGCTAGGTGATAAAAGTACCTTGGGAAGTCTGGAAGGGTTAACTGTAGTAACCCTGATGTCTCCCTTAACCTGAGCCCCATGGTAGCGGTTTCTTACCCTTCAGAGACTCAGGGACCAATGAAACGGAGATGAACACGGAGGTCACGCGCAGTCTATAGCATATGACACCAACTTTACCCTTAGCTTTAGTGTGTACGAACCAAGACTTGGATAGTTCTTTATATTTTTTTTTCTACTCGCGAAGAACATCACACACACACACACACACACACACACACACACACCAACCCCTCCCTCCCCCAAACACACACCAACCCCCCTCCCCTCCCCCCACCGCACACAAGCTTGTTTACCGTCTCGTCGCGGCGTCTTCCCACACCAATAAATCCTGCTCGTCCATCTCCCCGACACAACGCCTTGAGCCGCCCCTTCACACGCTAATCCCGGCAATGAAAAATCCCCGTTGGACTTTCAATTAATCCCCCACGTGAGAGGCGACGGAGCGAGGACCCGCCGGCGCCCACCATTTGTCTGGCAGCCGCGTGACGATATGCATTAATCTCCCGCATTAATAATCCCGTGTATATTAATGTTCATCTATTACCCACGTACACACACGCCCGCCCACCACCGCACTTTGATGAATGGGCGGGAGAGGCGGGGCGGGGAGAGGCTGGACGGGCGTCGTGTATGTGTTGGTGTGGATGGGTGGGTGGGTGGGTGGGGAATGGGTTTGGAGGAGGTGAGGGTGAAGAGGTATCCGTGTGTGTGTGTGTGTGTGTGTGTGTGTGTGTGTGTGTGTGTGTGTGTGTGTGTGTGTTTGTGTGTAATTATGAGTATACAGATAAACTGGTTGAATAAAGTGTTAGAATTTAAGAGTGGTTTGGGGTAAGTGTGTGGGTGAGTGTGTGAATGTGAGTGTTGGGGAGAGAGAATAGGTCGGGTGCGTGGGTAAGCCAGTGGGCGGCTGTGCGGGTGTGTGACTGTGGGTGTGACGGTGGAATTTGTTGGCCATTGCTGAGCGTCACGGGAGCGGTTCTGGTCCCTGCACGCTGATGGAGGCGGCGTGGGCGTGCACGGGTTGTTGAGCAAGACAGTGTCCGGGGTAATTAATCAGCGGACGGAAGGAAAACTTGAAGGTGGCGGTAAGCAAGAACAGGCGCCCCACCGGTACGTCTCCCCCCCTTGGTCTGGGTCTCCCCGCCCCGCCCCGTCACTCAGGCGGCCTGGCGCTAAGGAGGCTCGTCCGCTGGAGGCTCCTTAAAACCACACTTTTATAGCGCCGGCGGCAACAAAGCTGCTCTTCCTGAGTCTTACGAGGACGAGGATATAGCGGCGGCAGCCTCAGCAGCAGTCCCTCTAGTCCCCAACGGCTGCACCACGACGAGCGGGCGTCGTGACGCATGCCGCTCACCGCCTTGCCGCGACGCGCCTCCCAGGACGCCTCGGCCCCACACTGTAGGAACACCGTCAGCAGCACAACAACGTGTCCTAGTACGTCAGCGGCCCGACCCCAGGCGTGGTCGGAGCGGCCCGGCAACACCCTCATTTTAGTGCCGCGAAGGGCCGTCATCTGGCGGGCTGGACGGCCATCACGGCGCGAGGCGGCGAGCCCTGGCCGGCCACGCCTCGCTGCGGGTTCAGGCAAGTGCAGACAACGAGGAGGAAATTGCGACCATTACACCAATGACGGTCAGCGCCGCCCGCCGACGACTGAGTGATGTGGCGCCTTGGTGAGTCGCGGTCAGCGCCGGACG
>NW_026111827.1:315000-325000 GCF_024679095.1 Eriocheir sinensis
TCTTGTTCATGTTCTTCTATTTCTTCATGTTCTTCCTCTTCTCCTTCCACTTCGTCTCTTACACTTCATCTTCTTCTTCTTCTTCTCCTCTTCCTCCTCCTCTATCTTCATCCTCTACTTTTTCTTTCTTTCATCTCCTTCTCTTTCCTCCTCCTCCTCCTCCTCCTCCTCCTCTTTATAGCAGGCCATTCTCTCCATTTCACTCCACTCGCCTCTGCTACCATCTCTCTTTCGTAGACATTGTAGTTATGTAATATTTTTGTAGTTTTATATATCTTTTTGTAGTTTGAATACTCTCTCTCTCTCTCTCTCTCTCTCTCTCTCTCTCTCTCTCTCTCTCTCTCTCTCTCTTCACATCCCTTTTTTCTCTCCTCTTCCTCCTCCCTCCCTCCATTCCTTCCTCCTTCCCTCCCTCCCTCCCTCACACATTCCCTTGATAAGCACGTTGTTTTCTCTCCCTCCCTCCCTTTCCTCCACTTCTCCACCCTTCGTCTCCCTCCCTTTAATCACCTACCGTTCCACCTCCACCACCACCTCCACCTCCACCATGTAAACAACAACAAAGAATAACAACAACAATAACGTGAGTATGATTTGTTTTCTTCTCAACTTTCCTCTTATTGTTTTTCTTCTTTTTTATTTTCTTCTTTTGTTTCTTTTTTTTCGTTTTTTTCTTCTTCAACTTCTTCTATTTCTTCTTTTTCTTCATCTTCTTCTTCTTCTTCTGCTTTTTCTTCTCATTTTTTTCTACTTTTTTCTACTTTTTCTTCTTCAACTTCTACTTCTCTTTCTTCTTCTTCTTCTTCTTCTCCTTCTTCTTGCCTCTCCTCCTTCTCCTCCTCTTCCTCCTCCTCCTCCTCCTGCTACCAACACACCTACACACCAACAGACAAACACAACCTCCTCCTCCTCCTCTTCTTACAGTCCTCCCATCCACCCACCCAACCACTCACCCACACACCCACACACCCACCGTTACGTCTCTCTCTCTCTCTCTCTCTCTCTCTCTCTCTCTCTCTCTCTCTACCCCCACACACAACAACCTCCGCAGAATAGGCTTGGTCCCGGAACTTGCCACCCCCTCCTCGCCCCCCCTCCCCACCCCCTCCCCCCCTAGGCGCTTCTCGTGCGGTACAGGTATAACTCACAACCCGTTCTTGACCTGTACGGCGCGAGGTGAGTTATGGCGCGGGTCCCCTCGACACGCGGCGCCATTATATCTAGCGTGTGGACCGGCCGAAGGTGACGCCGGCGGAGACCTTCACGACGAGAGAGAGAGAGAGAGAGAGAGAGAGAGAGAGAGAGAGAGAGATGGGAGGCGGGAGGTCAACAGTAAGGGTCACATTATCCTCCCCGACAATAATATTACCGCCATTACTGCTTATCGGTGACCTCCGGGAGACGGTGTCGCGGAGGAGGAGGAGGAGGAGGAGGGAAGGAACAAATGGGGAGGGAGGGTGACAAAGGGAAGATAAGATGGAAGGGAGAGAAAGGGAGTGGGGGTGGAATAGGAGAGAGAAGGGAGTGAGAGGAGATAGACACGAAGGGATGAAGATGAGGAGAAGAAGGGAGGAGAATTGAAACTGAGGGAGAGGAGGGAAGAAAGGGTGAGAAAGAAGAGGAAAGGAGAGAAGGAAGGAAGGAAAGGATAGGAAAGGAGGAAGGAAAGGAAGGGAAGGGAAGGAAGGAAAGGATAGGAGAGAAGGGAAGGGAAGGCAGGATAACTGAAGGAAGGGAAGGGAAGGGAAGGGAAGGTAAGGGTTGGGAAGAGAAGAGAGGAGAGGAGAAGAGAGAAGGGAATTGAAGGGAAGAGAAGGGTTGGGAGGAGAAGAGAGGAGAGGAGAAGAGAGAAGGGAAGGGAAGGGAAGGCAGGATAACTGAAGGAAGGGAAGGGAAGGGAAGGGAAGGGAAGGGAAGGTTTGGGAAGAGAAGAGAGGAGAGGAGAAGAGAGAAGGGAAGGGAAGGGTTGGGAAGAGAGAAGAGAAGAGTAGAGGAGAAGAGAGAAGGGAAGGGAAGGCAGGATAACTGAAGGAAGGGAAGGGAAGGGAAGGGAAGGGAAGGGAAGGCAGCCGAAGAAGAGTCAGGTCAGGTATTTCCATTTTGTTTACATTTTCAACCGTTCAGTCTATTACAGCTAAATACTGAACCGTTTTTCCTGTCTTTTTTCTCCTCCTCCTCACCGAATCATCCGCCAGTGGAACAACCTTGCTGCAGATGTTGTCAGAGCGAAGACGGTCATTTCAGTTAAAGATCGCGTTCACTAATGCTTCGTGGCGTGCGGAGATAACTCAAGGCTCACGCACATACGCATAAAAGTATATGTCAGGCCAGCATGCTTTCTGTTGCCTTACTTTCCACGTTCCCATGTTTCTCTTTCTCCTCCTCCTCCTGTCAATCTGTCTCACGCTCTCCCTATCTATTTTTTTTCTCTCTCTTTTTTCCTCTTTCACGAAATAAATAGTTTTCCTCCGTGTCTTCATATACATTCGCCTACTCTCCATCTTCCTTCTATTCCTCCTCCTCCTCCTCCTCCTTACCTGTTACTGGAAAAGAGACATTTACAAGGCGGTTTGACTCATGCCCTCAAGTAGCGAACCTTCAGTAACATCTAACCAAGTTTTTCGAGGCACAAACCAACTCAAGAACCAGAAACCACGGTGTCCTTATCCAAGCGAGGCGATCCAGGAGTTTCTTTTCAAACCGAGTTACAAAGCATTAGAACCACCTCAAGACTTAAGTGTCAAGTGCAGAAACAGTAAACTCACTTAAAAATCGCACCGACCTTTACTCCGTTGCAACACGAGTAAACTGAACGCACTCGGGCACAAAGTTACTGTCGAGGAGATCACATCACCAGGGCGGGTTACCTTGTAATGACCCAGAATGCTTCAAGTTGACTGCCTTTTCATGATTTAACGATTCTCTTAACGTCCAAGCTTTTTTCCAGTTTCCTTGCTCTCTCACAAAACTCTTCTTTTGTTAAACCCAAAGCTAACTCTTCATCTCGGGCGGAGTGGAAAAATTTGGGCGGCTTTTCCGATACCCTACGCCCCTGTCCACCCAGCAGTGAATGGGTACCAGGTATTAATCGGGGGTTGTGTCCCGTCTCCTGGGGTCTGTTCCCTTCTCCTATAATTCCTTCCCCAGCTGTCTCTCTCCGGCATATGACCATAGATGTTGCGCCGACTAAACGAAACTTTCCAATTCTTCTTCTTCCTCCTCCATCCTTCCTCTCCTCCTCCTCTTCTCCATCCACGACTCCTCCTCTCCCTCTCCTCCATCTTCCCTCCCCCGCTCCTCCACGATCCATTACGCTAAACATTCCTCTGATGCGTCACGATCCTATCCTAAAATTGCTATTGTATTTTTCGCCTCCATCAATCTACAAAACTCTCTCTCTCTCTCTCTCTCTCTCTCTCTCTCTCTCTCTCTCTCTCTCTCTCTCTCTCTCTCTCTCAAAAGCAGCAGATTTTACCACAGTTTCCCATGTTCAGGGCCCTCATTTTTTCCTCTTTCTTTCTCTTCCTTCCTCCTTCTCCTCCTCCTCCTCCTTTTCCTTCCTTCTTCCTCCTCCTCCTCCTCCTCTTGGCTGTTTTCCTCAGTCTTTTTTTCTATAGGCGTCCTCCTCTTCTTCCTCTTTTTCCCTGTTTTCCTTCTCTCCTTTCTTTTGTATCTGCGTCTTTCTTTTCCTCCTCCTCCTTTTCCTTCCTTCCTCTTCCTCCTCCTCCTCCTCTTGGCTGTTTTCCTCATTCTTTTTTTCTATAGGCATCCTCCTCCTCTTCTTCCTCTTTTTCCCTGTTTTTCTCCTCTTCTTTCTTCTGTATCGGCGCTTTCCTTTTCCTCCTCCTCCTTCTCCTTCATATCTTCCTCTCTCACCCATAAGCCTCCTCGTCTCCCTCCTTTTCCTACAACTCCATTCACCTCCATCTTTTTTCTCTCTCTCTCTTCCTCCTTCAGCCACCACTACCACCACCATCACCACCTCCCCCTCCTCCTCCTCCTTCTGATAAGACACACACGGTTGCCTCGCCTCGCCTCAACCCGCCCCTTGGCCTAGTAAGAGAGAGGTGTCCACTGCAGCGGTATTCTCAAACCCTTCCGCCTCCCACATCAACTCTTTCCAAAGGCCAAAAGAAGGAGATCAGTCGGGTTAGAGTAAATGTGTTCTTTAGGTTCATGGTAGAGGAGGGTCAGACTACCACCAGGGTCATAAAACTACCCCTGGAAATGCTCAAAACTCCTAAGAAAGCCTTGTCAAATATGTGAACTACCCCTGGAAATCCTTAAAATTCCTAAGAAAGCCTTGCCGAATATGTAAACTACCCCTGGAAACCCTCAAAATTCCTAAGAAAGCCTTGTCAAATATGTAAACTATCCCTGGAAATGCTCAAAACTCCTAAGAAAGCCTTGTCAAATATGTAAACTACCCCTGGAAATCCTCAAAACTCCTAAGAAAGCCTTGTCAAATATGTAAACTACCCCTGGAAATGCTCAAAACTCCTAAGAAAGCCTTGTCAAATATGTAAACTACCCCTGGAAATCCTTAAAATTCCTAAGAAAGCCTTGTCAAATATGTAAACTACCCCTGGAAATCCTTAAAATTCCTAAGAAAGCCTTGCCAAATATGTAAACTACCCCTGGAAATCCTTAAAATTCCTAAGAAAGCCTTGCCGAATATGTAAACTACCCCTGGAAATGCTCAAAACTCCTAAGAAAGCCTTGTCAAATATGTAAACTACCCCTGGAAATGCTCAAAACTCCTAAGAAAGCCTTGCCGAATATGTGAACTTGGGCGCCGAAACGCTTAAGAATATCAGCAGCGATCCGTCGGTCACATGTCGCGGGCGGTGGCTGGTGAGGGTCGCCGCCACCGCCTCCGCCGCCGCCGCCTCCCGGAAAGGTGCCCGTTTTGCAATTCATTCGTTAATCCTGCGCGGGAGACGTTTATGGCCTGTCCATTATCGGGGCGGCAGGAGTTAGGTGGCAGCCCCGGCCCCGCTGTCATGTTATTATCGGGCACACGTACCGGAGACCTGAATCCTGACGCTGAAAGGGACGTCTCTCTCTCTCTCTCTCTCTCTCTCTCTCTCTCTCTCTCTCTCTCTCTCTCTCTCTCTCTCTCTCCGCCGCTGCCTACGCCTCGGTGTGTCTGTGTGTGTGTGCGCCAGTTTGTACGCACCCTTTTCCGTTAATACTCACACCAGGAAGATTGTACAGAGGTATAGCGAGCATATACTGTTACGCTGCAGACTGGTAAACGGTTTCATGTTGACGATAGTTCTGGGTTGTGCCCCGCTCGCCTCAGTGTTCCAGAGTGACTTGACTGTTCAGTGGGGAGGTGCTTACGAGTTGATCAACATACCTCCTCGTTGTGGGTGGAGCGTTATCCAGTGTGAGTTGTGGGCGAGTTGCGTATATATGCTCAGGAGAAGCGGGAGGGGGGGAGGTATGGAGGTGTCATGAGTCAAGACCTGTCCCCACAGAGTTATATAACTCTGTGCCTGTCCCCTAACTACCTCCACCGTCACTGTCCAAGGAAAGAAATGGCCACGGAGTAACTGGTGGGATGCAGAAGGGGGCGGCGTGACCAAGTAAGGTAAAGTTGTGGGCAATCGCTAAGCTGCGCGAGGCTCTGCTGCGCGGCTTAGTTTCTTTGGGTCAGTGGCTCGTAAGAACCACCACCTCGGGTGTAATATCCAAATCAGCACAGTTTACCTTCCACAGGTGTTCCGTGGTTTCCCCAGGTACTCATTCATGGACCAGCACGAATGGGACGATGAACAGCTGGGTGCCCTGAATCTGGAACAAGATTCGAACCCAGGCCCGCGGATTTGGAGCTAGGCGTGCTGACCACTACACCACGGAAGAACCAAGTGCCTTATATACTGTACGGGGGCAGGTAGTTGTGGCCCCGCCTCCTCCTCGGTGATGTGTCCTCGTATATAAACACGGCACAAAACACGCGTCACCTGCAGCTAGCGGAGTCGCCTTTTCTCGTGTTTGCTGATACTCTCCTATTTTTTATAAAAAGGTCTATAATTTTGAGGTGAGCTGAATATGCTGTAGTATGAAGTTCAGGCGACATGGCAGCCCCTAAATCAACCTGTCCAGGAGGCCTGATGCCTGGCCGTCCCTCCCACGGCCGGGCCGGCGTGCGTGTGGCCGCCCGGGGCCGCGCCGGGCACCAGGAACTGAATGCAAACCAGCCGTGCAGAGGCTCGCTGATGTGACGCGTTACTGTCTTTACGGCTCATGGTGCTGCTGTCCCTGCCATCACCTGAACATTGTGACGCGTTACTGTCTTTACGGCTCATTGTGCTGCCGTCGCTGTCATCACCCGAACACTAACTTCCTGCAGCAAAGATTACCTTCCCCGGCAATGAACGGATCCCTGGGCCTCCGGAGGGCCGGGAAGATAATGCTGACACCGCCGAGGACCAGCCGGGTGCGTGCGTGTGTGTGTGTGCGTGTGCTTGACACATTAGTACTCCAGCAGTAGATGTGCCTGTGTGGTTGGCGACATTTATACTCAACCGGTAAAATGTACCTCAACGTTTGACACACATAATCGGCCGGTATAGGCGTCATGAGTGTGTGTGTGTGTGTGTGTGTGTGTGTGTGTGTGTGTGTGTGTGTGTGTGTGTGTGTGTGTGTGTGTGTGTGTGTGTGTGTGTGCTTGATAACTTCAAAATATGCAGCGAGCACAACCCTGCTGGCAATGTTGTGGTCCCTCAAAGAACGATGTTGTGACTTCCGCTTCACCTCAGGCCAACGAACGGACGTAATTTGACCGCCCATGCTTGCCTTTGTGAGGGACAGCCCATGCTTGCCTTTGTGAGGGACAGGCTGTCTTGCCGGAGAGGAAATCCCACAAACACGGCTACCAATGACTCCTCCGCACTACACACACTACGGTTGGTATTCTGAGACGCTTCCGCCTCTCACATGAACCATTTCCAAAGGCGGAAAAGGAGATTAATCGTGTTTTCATGAGTGTTATGCTTTTTTTCTCAAGTTCTTGGTACAGAAGCTTCAAAAGACTAGGATGCCACCACGATCATACAACCCATGGAAATGCCCACAACTCCTTCGACAGTCATATGTGTGTGCCTGGGCGCCCAAAATGTTTAACCCCTTGGCTGCGGATTTCCTACAAGAAGACATCACCAAGCTACAAGAGTGGGGCAAAAAGTGGCTGCCACAATTCAATGAAGAAAAGTGTAAAGTTCTGTACCTTGGGAGGGGATATCCAGCACACCAATACCACATGGGAAACACTCCACTATCCACCACAGAGGCAGAGAAAGACCTGGGAGTGTATGTTTCCAGGCTACCAGTGACGGGATATCCAGCACACCAATACCACATGGAAAACACTCCACTATCCACCACAGAGGCAGAGAAAGACCTGGGAGTGTATGTTTCCAGGCTACCAGTGAAGGGATATCCAGCACACCAATACCACATGGGAAACACTCCACTATCCACCACAGAGGCAGAGAAAGACCTGGGAGTATATGTCATCAGGGTACCAGTGAAGGCGAAATCTGTACCAATCGCAGTGGACGGGTTAAGAATACGCCTTGTATAATACGTCTCTAGAAAGCGAACTGTCCACTCCGCGACCCAGCAGGAGGTGCAGGATGTGGGCTGACTCAACCTGCGCCGGAAACAAGAGATGACCGCGCCAGACCTTTGCTTCTACTGCTTTCCTCTCTCCCTTTAAAGACTTGAAACTACGCTGAATGGGACGACTCCAAGCGTTGGCGAACCCATAATATAGTCTCCTTAATCACCAGTCAGGGTTACTTTACAGGAGCAACAAGAAAACAGATGGTAAGAAGGAAGGAAAGAAGAAAAGAGAATACGGAGGAAAGGAAGGAACGAAAGGAAGAAGGAGGAAAAAATAAAATAGACAAAAAAGCGAAGGATGAAAGAGAGGAAGAAAGGAAGGAAAATAAGGAGAAAAGAAGGAAACGAAATTAAGGAAGAAAAATTAAAAACAGACAAAAAACAAAGTATGAAAGAAAGGAAGGAAAAGAAAGAAAATAAGGAGGAAAGAAGGAGAGAACGAAAGGAAGAAAATAAAATAGAGAAAAAAAAGTGAAGAATGAAAGAGAGGAAGAAAGGAAGGAAAATAAGGAGGAAAGAAGGAAACGAAATTAAGGAAGAAAAATTAAATACAGACAAAAAACAAAGTATGAAAGAAAGGAAGGAAAAGAAAGAAAATAAGGAGGAAAGAAGGAGAGAACGAAAGGAAGAAAATAAAATAGAGAAAAAAAAGTGAAGAATGAAAGAGAGGAAGAAAGGAAGGAAAATAAGGAGGAAAGAAGGAAACGAAATTAAGGAAGAAAAATTAAATACAGACAAAAAACAAAGTATGAAAGAAAGGAAGGAAAAGAAAGAAAATAAGGAGGAAAGAAGTTGAGAACGAAAGGAAGAAAATAAAATAGAGAAAAAAAAGTGAAGAATGAAAGAGAGGAAGAAAGGAAGGAAAATAAGGAGGAAAGAAGGAAACGAAATTAAGGAAGAAAAAATTAAATACAGACAAAAAACAAAGTATGAAAGAAAGGAAGGAAAAGAAAGAAAATAAGGAGGAAAGAAGGAGAGAACGAAAGGAAGAAAAGAAAATAGAGAAAAAAAGTGAAGAATGAAAGAAGAGAAGAAAAGAAACAAAAAAACACATAATTTTTGAATACTGGCAAGATTAAATGACTCTCCTCTCCTTCCTCCCTTCCTACCATGCCTTCCCCTATCTCCCTTCCCCTTCCCTCCTGCTCCCTACTTTCCTCCCCTCCCTTCCCCTCTCTCTGCTTATCCCTCTTCACCTCCACATCTCCTTCTCTTACGCCAAAACATCTCGACTGTCTCCTCCACTCTCATCACCTTCATCTCCTCTCAACAGAGAAGAGAAAGGAGGAAGAAAGATGAAAGAGAGAGGGAAGAAAATCAAGAAATAAGACGTAGGAGAATGACGAAAAGAAAACACAGAAAAAAAGATGATTGAAAGTAATAAAAAATGAGCAGAAAAAGTTGTTACAGGAAATGACGGACGAGGAAAAGGAGGAAGAGGAGGAAGAGGAGGAGGAGGAGGAGGAAAAAGAGGACAAGAAGGAGAAGAAAAGGATAAAGGAATGAGGAAGAGGAAGAAGAATAACAGAGAGAGAGAGAGAGAGAGAGAGAGAGAGAGAGAGAGAGAGAGAGAGAGAGAGAGAGAGAGAGAGAGAGAGAGAGAGAGAGAGAGAGAGAGAGAGAGAGAGACCGACAAACTTCCCCCAAAACATGCTTCACATATAACGGGACTCGCCTCATTAGACAGACAAACAGACGAACAAACAAACAAACACACAAACAGGGTGCCACGGCCTAACGGTAGTGCCACAATAACCCGAGCCGCTGCGAGGGCCAAGTCAGGTCAGGTCAGGTCACACACAGGAAGGTCTCGGGTGGCGGGGTGGGAAGGGGGAGGGGGGGAGGGGGGGGAGGGGCATTCAGAAGTCGTGATGGTGGTGTCGTGATGGGTGACGATTTGATCCGGGAGGTGCACACACACACACACACACACACACACACACACACACACACACACACATCCGTATATTCCTTTCCTCCTTGCTTCCGTATTTCTCTAAGTTCGTTTATACAATTTCTTTTAATTTTCTGCTCTCTCTCTCTCTCTCTCTCTCTCTCTCTTTTATTTTCCTTCCTTTCTTTCCTCGTCGTTTTCTTCCTCCTTTTCTTTCAACTTTATTTCCTTCTCCGCTGTTTTTCATATTGTCTTCTTTGTCTTCCTTGCTTTCCTCTTTATTAAACCTACTTATTTCCCTCCTCCTCCTTCTTCTCTTCCTTTTATCTTTTTCTCCTCTATTTCCATCTCCTCCTTCCTTTTTCTTCCTTTAATGTTGTTTTCTTCAGATCTTGCTACTTTCTTCCGTTACTTTTCTTGTATTGTTTTCACTCCGTCGTTATCTTCAAGTCTTTTCGCCCATCTTTTCCTTAT
>NW_026111828.1:0-5000 GCF_024679095.1 Eriocheir sinensis
GACCTTACCTCCACGCTCCCTCCATTCTTCTCTCACCTTTCTTCCTTACATTCTTTCCTGACTCATCTCTTCCTCGTTCCACCTCCTTTCCTCTCTACGTTCTTACGCTTCCTCCATCATCCCTCTTGCTCATTCACTTCCCCCTCTTCCTTCTTTCCTTCTTCCTTCCTTTTCTCTTTCTCCTCCTCCCCCCTATCTTCTTCCTTTGCTTTCTCGCTTTCCCTCTTTTATCATGTATTTTCTCTCTACCGTCGTGCCTCTTCCTCCTCCTTCTTCTTTCCCTCCTTACCTCCTCTTCCTCTACCCTCCCTCTCTTTTACTCTTTTCCTCCTCACCATTTTCCTTTCACTCACTCCTTTCCTTTTGGCCTTTTCTTTTCTCCTTTTCCCTACCTCCTCCACTTCTTCCCTAGCACTATTTCACCTTTCTACTTTCTCTCTTCTACCTCCTTTCCCCTACTCCCTCTACCTTTTCCCCTGCTTCTTTGTCTTTCGTATCCCTCCTTCCAAAATCTTCTTCCCCCCTTTCCTTCCCTTTCCTGTATTATCCTTATTCCTTCCCTACTTCCTCTCTGCGATCCCTCCTTCCTGCCCTTTCATCTCCCTACCTTTCAGTCTCTTCTATCTTCTTCCCTACCTCCTCCGCCCTTCTCTCCACCTCCACCTTCACCTCCTCTTGACCCCGCTGCCTCGCCTCCTCCCTCGCCTTACCGTTACTCCTTGACCCGAAACTCGTTTTGCGACCTGTTTCTGCCAATTTCACGGTGTCAGAAGGAAGAGGAATAGGAGGAGGAGGAAGAAGGAGGAGGAAGGAGGAGGAGGAAATAGGAGCAGTGTTTCCACACTATTTTGTTTATTTCGCGTCGAGTCGTGCTGGTTGGTGTGTTTTGTTCTCTCTCTCTCTCTCTCTCTCTCTCTCTCTCTCTCTCTCTCTCTCTCTCTCTCTCTCTCTCTCTCTCTCTCTCTCTCTCTCTCTCTCTCTCTCTCTCTCTCTCTCTCTCTCTCTCTCTCTCTCAGATTAATAATTATTCTGTATCGCCATATTTAAATAAAAAGGAAACCCGAGAGAAGAAGAAGATAGAGAGAGATGGATTGGGAAGTGATAAAGGAAGCAGAAAAGCTGATAAGAGATATAAGAGAAAGAGGAGAAGAGGAGAAAGAGAGGCAATGAGAAAGGGTGAGAAGGAAAAGCAATGGAAAGAGGAGAAAATAGAGATGAAGGAAATAGAAGAGAGAGGGAAAAAGATGAATAACGAGGAGGAGAGAGAGAAGAAGATGAGAGAGGAGGAAAGGATTGTAGAAAAGGAGAAGTGAAGGAGAAGAAAGAAATAGAGAGGAAGTAGGGAGGAGAGAGAGGAGAGAAGAGATGGAGAGGTGAATGATGAGGAAAGAGAGAGGAAAGAGGAGGAAGTGAAGAGAGAGATGAAGGGGAAGTAAGGAGAAGATGGAAAAGAAGGGTGGAGGAAGCTGAATAATTGGGAGAGAAGGAGGAGGAGGGAGAGAGAGGGAGGGAGGGAAGGAAGGAGCCGCCCATAACTATTTTCTCTAATTGACCAGTAGTCATTTATGCAAAGCCTAAATGGTTGCGCTTGAGGACTTGTGAATTTTGGGTTTGTTGTTTTCGTGGATGTTGGTCTCAGTATGTGTCCCTTGTTACGGCCCCCACCACCACTACCTACCATTACTACTACTACTACTACTACTACTACTACTACTACTACTATTACTACGACTACGACTAACACCTACAACTACTACCATCACTACAGCATCATCACCACAATGAAGAAAACTCACTTCACTCATAAACCACACAAACCTTCACCACCACCTCTCCACCACCACTACCATCACTTCCTTACCACTTCATCACCCACTTCATCTGCCGCCACCACCACTGCACCGTTAATAAGTGCAGCAAGGACCAACAGTGTTTGTTGTGATCCAGAGTCATCTCAGGAGCCTGTCCACCTCACGCCCGACCTATTGTTCTGTGTTTTATCCGGGAGAGAGAGAGAGAGAGAGAGAGAGAGACTTTTAAACATCCCCTCTTGATCAGTCTGAGTGTTTCTCACAATCGTCTTCCTCTTCTCTTCACTCCTCCTCCTCTCCTCCTCCTCCTTCTCTTTTTCTCCTCTTTAGTGACCGTCATTGCACTCCCCCTTTTTTTTCTATTCTCTCTCTCTCTCTCTCTCTCTCTCTCTCTCTCTCTCTCTCTCTCTCTCTCTCTCTCTCTCTCTCTCTCTCTCTCTCTCTCTCTCTCTCTCTCTCTCTCTCTCTCTCTCTCTCTCTCTCTCTCTCTCTCTCTCTCTCTCCCACACACACACACACACACACACACACACACACCGTGCTTAATCTCCTCCTCCTCCACCTCCTCCACCTCCTCCTCCTCCTCTTTTCCTCCTCCTCCTCCTCCTCCCGCTCTAAAGACATTAATCCCACACTAATTAAGCATCCTTCATGGCCTTCCCTTTAAGTCTACATAAAAGTCAGGTTGAAATCCGTCCTCTTGGTCCACCTTTGTCCTCGTCTTGCCCCCCAACACCTTTAAACCACACACACGCCACCGAGACACACGCAAACAATTTACTCAAGACGGATAAGAAAAAATGGCAAGTGAAAAAGTAAGAGAGTAAGCAAGCAAACAAGGAGGAAGGGTGTGAGAAGTGCCTGCAGATTCTTGACATTTTTTTGGTATTATTTTAGCATCACGTGGTTGTAGATTATCCTCTTTTTCTTTCCCCTCTATTTTTTTTTCTTTATCCTTCTTCCTCTCTTTTACTTACTCCTTCTTACACCTTCTTAGCGCCATAGTAAGTGAGCGAGTCCCATTGCATAATTAGTCTTTTTTTTTCTTTTGTTTTTCATATTTTCAAGTTTTTCACCTTAACTAACTTTTTTTCCAGTCCGAAATCCTGTTGTTGTTTTTCTTCTTAGCTATTTTCTTTTCAACTTCTTCGCTGTGCCATTATTTTCCAAAGCCTAAGTCTCTCTTCCTAGCTCCTTTCTTCTTATTTTTTCAATCTATATTTTCTCCACATTAAATTTTGTCTTTTTTACCTCGATATCTTTTCTTGTACCTCATTCTTCTTTTTGCTTCCTTTAACATGATCCCAAATTTTAGTTAGTCTTGTTGTTGCATCGTTTTTTACCCAGCTACAAATATTTTTCTTGCATTCTTACATTTAACAATTTATAAAGTCTTAAACCCACGTAGGCGTCTGTTTGTCTTTCTCTACGCCTCCCTCTCCGTCTCCTCCGTCTCCCCTCTCTGTACCCTAGAGATGCTTCGTGCTAAACCCTGAGCCTCCCAGTGAATGTAACTGTCGACCTCAATGCATAAATCAACCTATTGTCTCGTCCGTCTCTCTGGCTTGCATGGCGCGGTTGGTCTCGTCTAGCCTCAAGTTTCTCGTCTCGTCTCGCTGCGTCTTCTCGTCTCGCCTCGTCTCCTCCTCTTTTGTTTTATTTTCCTCAGTTTCGTGTTGTTTTGAAGGGTTTATCGTTTTTTTCTCGTTTGCTTTTGTGTGCAACCTTTTTCTTTTTCTTTTTTTGTTTATCCTTGTTTTCATTTTTTTCTGTATTTTTGTATCATATTTTTCATTCATTTTCTTTTTTTGTATAGTGTGTTACTTTTTCTTCTGTTCTTGCTTCCTTTCGTTTCTTGTCTTGTTTTTCCGCTCTTTACCTATTCTTATTCTTATTTTTTCCTAGTTTCATCTCACCTCAGTCTTTCTTACTGTTGCTCGTTTCTTCTTTTCTCTTCTCGTAGTTTTACTCCTCTCTTCTGTTATCTTCTCTTCTCTCGTCTCTTCACGTCTCACTTTTCTCTTCTTCTTCCTCGTCTCCCCTTCCCCGAGACCTGTTCTTGACCTGTTCTTCTCATATTTTACTTCCTCTCTTCTGTTCTCTTCTTTTCCCATCTTTTCCTCGTCCCTTCCCCGGACCTGTTCTTGGGGTGGTGGAGGGAGGAAGGAAAGAATTGGGATCAACTCCCTGGCACTAAGCTTCAACAGAAAAACAGGAAAGAAATTAAACTAGAAAGCCCTGACCCCTTGAAAAAAAAATCAGACTTTGCATGTAACCAAAAGCTACAGGTGTGCCTTTCTCTCTCTCTCTCTCTCTCTCTCTCTCTCTCTCTCTCTCCTCTCTCTCTCTCTCTCTCTCTCTCTCTCTCTCTCTCTCTCTCTCTCTCTCTCTCTCTCTCTCTCTCTCTCTCTCTCTCCTCTCTCTCTCTCTCTCTCTCTCTCTCTCTCTCTCTCTCTCTCTCTCTCTCTCTCTCTCTCTCTCTCTCTCTCTCTCTCTCTCTCTCTCTCTCTCTCTCTCTCTCTCTCTCCCCACATAAAGCATGGCCAGTGTGAAATATAATGTTTACAAAGAAGAGTTTCATATATTTTGTTTGTGTTTGAAATTCATTTTTTACTTGTTCTTAATTGATAACAGAAATGCAGATAAAAGTAAACCGCTCCTATTGATTGATTTATATTCGAAAAAAAGGGCGTTATTAAATGAAGAGGTAACTGGAGAATATTTTTAAACTTTTATTTACACGTCAAAGGTTCCGTGGGCGCCGCCTACAAATCAATGTTAAAGGGAAAAAAAGGAAAACACGAGAATAAAAAAGAGGAATAAAAGACGGATGAAGTACACAATAAAAATATATACAACTTGGCTTATTAAAATGCCTCCTCAAGCAGAAGCCAATTTAGACATCCTTTTCCTCCTCCTTCCAGCTCCTCCTCCTCCTCCCTCCTCCTCTCCCCAGGCCTTCCACTCCCCTTCCTCCCTCAACCATGCTATCTCCTCATCCTCCTACTTTTCTCTTTCTATCATCTCCTCCATGTTTCTCCTCCTCTTTTCCTTCTCCTCCCTTATAAACCACCTATAACCACTACCCCCCACCCCCACCATATTCACCACTTCCTTCATTCCTACCATTACCACAACTATTTTCCACCTCCTCCTCATCCTCCTACATTTTCTCTTCTATCTTCCCTT